>NW_006262274.1:2898436-3195640 GCF_000493195.1 Citrus x clementina
TGCAAAATGAAAAAAAAATAGTTTGGGCATTTCGATGGTGCTGACTCATGTGACTGCAAAATTGAGATAATAACAAAATATTAATAAATTGTGGGTTATTAAATATTAAATTAATATTAATATTTATGGACTTCATTTTAGTTGTAAAGTCTAACTTTTTAAATTTTATTTAAAAGTCTTGCGAGTGAGAATTTAAATGTAAATTTATGCTGTGGGCTTGAGTATAATTTACTGGGAGCTTGCCCGTAATCCCCATCAAACTCTTTTATCAATGAGGAGACACTATTCGATCAACAAATAGTTAGAACGGACGGTAATGATTTAGAAAATGCTTACAAATTATGCAAGAGTGAATTCTCTATTAACTTAGTATATATCACTGTATAAGAGCTCCAATGCGATCCTATCTTTCTAGTATTGACTGCGGATTTCTCTCTTACAGGTCCTCTTAGCACTTATTATATTCTTTTTAAGTTTCCGTCTTATGCCCTGTTAAATATTTTGAAAGTTTCTTTCTTTCTTTTTTTTTTTTATTGCTTTATTGCTTTGCATCTTTTTAGGAGAAAGGCCCGTTACATTCCTCTAAATTGCTGTATTATTTTGTTTAAATTAATAAATTTCCCTCGTAGGTTACCCAACCCAAAAAAAAAGAATGTACCAAAATCAAATATTGAATATTTCACCTACCTAAATTAACCAACTTGTATATCAATTTTATTTGGGATCATTTTGTACCCTCTTGGTAAAGTGTATTAGAAGACCAATTTGATTCGATATATATAAATGAATCACATGCAGGCTAAATTATGATGTTTTAAAAACCAATTTTGGATCCAAATCATATCTCATAATATATATGACTTGCTTAGTGCTTATTATTTAGCTAAAGCAGCCCGTTCCAACTTACACTAGCCTAGTCCTTCATTCTCAGGTGCAGACATTCTTATATGTTTTAATACGGACACATTGTTAAATTGTATGATTTAATAAAATTATTTTCACTGTACTATAAAACCGTGCAACTTAATAGTAATCTGCAGTGATTGTATTAAGTCTCACGACTTACCAGTATGTCTATATAAAAAAATGAGAACACCTGTGCTAAAAAAGGCCTTGATTGAGGCAAAGTGAACATGAGTGTACTATTAAATGTTTCTTATTGGAGCAATGATATTTTCGTTTTATTATGGACAATTATCCACTGACCGCTTATTTTTTCGTACTTTTTCAAAAATACACAATTCTTAATTTTTTTTTTGTTGAACTCCACTCGAAATTATATTATTTTGCACATGTTCACTTCTGTCTTCGAACTATTAAGAGAACTAATGGAATATTATATAAATGACTTTTAAAGCCCCAAATGTAAAAGGGCAACTATCCACCAACCATCTATTTTTTCGTATTTTTTTAAAAATACACAATTCTTAATTTTTTTTTTTTTAGCTCCACTTGAAATTATATTGTTTTGCACATATCTACTTCTATTTTCAAACAATGTCGTTGTGAAATGATAAATTTACCCTTATGATGTCAGCAAAGTTCTAATAGTATTATAACAGGAGTGGACTAGTGAAAAAAAAATTAACTTCAGGTGGAGCGCTAAAATTTTTTTTTTAAAAAAAAAAGTTAGAAAAAACAAGTATTCGGTAAATAATTACCTTAAATTAATTTATGATTATTTAGGTACGCTGGACTAGGCTGGGCTGGGCTTTCTCTCTCTTCTGAAGAATGTTATGGCTGCATTGTGCATTTGGAATATGAGTGGAGCTTCCCACAAAATATGTACTTGTAATAAGTCCTTAAAAAAATAGTTTTAAGATTCCGTGAAGTGCATGATCCCCATTTATACGATCTTGTTGATTTAAAGTATAATTGGGATTTTAATCCGCTACAAATGAAGAACAGAAAAATCAATAGTTAATGCGAAGGATATAAAAATAAAAATTGGAGCCTATAAACGCACCTTTAATGAAGGACAAATTTGGACGAGAAGGAGCTATATTAGGATTTTTTGTTATCACACATACAAGTCTATCTTATCCTGCTGCACATGCAAGACTCTGACTTGTATGCATTACACTTCGTCTTGTATTATTAGACATATAGGACATTGGAAATTCTAGGGATCCAAACAAAATAAATTTAAACATAGAAGTCTAAATTCATGATAGAATTCTTCTACAAATATCTTTAATTAAATACATCCCAAAGTAATCTGGATTAAAATGAGACATTTTTCCTTTTTTTTTTTTTTTGTTTTCGTTCCAAAAGAGGCATAAGAAAAAAAAAATTGAATCGACTGTTCGAGTATTCCGATACCAATATACTGGAATCGAATTATGATATCTTTGAACATTGGGATACTGATACTCTACCGTCTGAGTAATAGTCAGATCAGATTATCAATAAAATTACTCCTTCTCAACAAAAAAAAAAAAAAGAAAAGTAAAATTATACTATCTAACGTCGCGTGTGAGACGGGGCCAGGGTACCCTAGTCATAACGTAAATGTCGACGAATGCTCAAATGCAAAGTTTTGTTTATATGAAAAGTCCGAGACAAGGAATCTAAAATCGAACAATTACTTCTATATGGACTAATTGACTTGGGTTTCCTCCGATGACTAATCTTCTTAATTTCCACAAATTAACGACTTGACTTGGAAGCAATCTGGACTGATTGATGTAGTTTGCAGTAATTGCGCTAGCTGTTAATGAAACTCATTAAGGAATTTTGATATTGAGGTTAGGCAACCGTAATTTAAATCTTATAACATTAAAGTGTTTACTAAATACTTTGTTTAGAAACTAAGGTGATTTGATCAATCACTTTTAAAATGAAATATTTATAATATTTTTATTATTTTTATCAAAATTATTATTTAAAATTTATGTTTATTACATACTATTAACTTCTATTTCATATTTATAGTTTTTTTTTTCTTTCATAATAGCTGCAGCTTAAAAGGTACAATACCTCAATACCAAACTAGACATTAGTTATAGCCATATCCACGAGAGATTTTAGAGTATATCAGAAATATTACACTTAGTTAATATATATATACCGTATGTGTATTTATTTTAAAAATCATCACATAATTCATAATTATATTTAATTGAACTACAAATATCATACATCCATTAATTCAGTAATGTATCTCTCGTACACAATAGAATTCCACCTTTTCCGCACATACTACTGTTCAATTTCCATTTTCCACACAAATAACGACATGATGTGATTTCATTATTATTTTTTTAAAAAAAATTAAGTCCTTTTTTTGTTTAATAAGTCATACTTTATAGTAATATCAGTATATAACTTCTATTTTATCACATTTCATATGAATTATTTAATTAATTGAATTTTAGTTTTCAAAGGCCACACAGAGAGAACGTGGCGAGCCGCGTTCAACTTTTGGGACGCACCATGCATACCATACCTAATTTTGCAATAAAGTTTTCAAAGGCCACACAGGGAGAACGTGGCGAGCCACGTTACACAGCTATGAAGTCAACAAGCCAAAACAAATATGAAGTCAGCAAGGACATAAAGGGCATTTATTTTACCCATCAATTTTATTCCTCTCACCCCAAGTCTTTGAATATTCAGATATTCAGTACAAAATAATTATTCCACGGAAATGTGGAATTGGTCTGTGCTGTTCAAAGAAAGTGGCTTAAATGTGATTGAAAACTCTCATATTTTTCCATGTCTCGTTTAATTTATATAACATTTACTTTCGAGAAGCCAGTCAGAAAGCTACTTCATGTGAACATACACATTCACAGGCTGACTAACGACTTGAAGAAGACCTCCAATGCTTGACTCACAATTTTCTCCTGTCAAATATCTAATAATTCCTTAAATTTCTTGTCAATTCTCTATTACGGTTAGCGCTAGGCTGGTGATGTAATTAATTAACAAAAAAAAAAGCTCTCTCTCTCTATATATATAAAACATATCAGATTATCACATTCACATTTGATTTTTTTTTAATTTTTTATTTACAATACTCAATTTTAACATCGAAAGCATTTAATTCATTATTGTTTTACCTTTCTGGGATGTGTTTGCACCATTGCTTTGCTTTATAAGGAATAAACAGTGGCTGGTTTCATGTTGCGTTAACTGTCACGACCCAACCTAAATCTGGTAATATATTGTCCGTTTTTCGTCTTAATAAAGACTGCACGATTTTATTCTTGGGATGTCCATACACCCCACAACGCATCTTGTCAATTAAAGTGTGGATCACCTCTTATAAACTCAGCATCTCTCCTATACTTTGTCGATGTGAGATTTGCCTAGGGTGTTACATACACCCTCCCTTAAGGGCTTAGCGTCTTTGCTGAAGTTTGCCCCACCATCGCTCAAGAGGACACGCGGGGCCGCTCTGATACCATCTGTCATGACTTAACTGAGACCTAGTAAGATATTGTCCGTTTTTCGCCTTAACAAGTCCCGCGCGGTTTTGTTCTTGGGGCGCCCATACACCCCAAAATGCGTCCTATCAATTAAGGTGTGGATTACCTCTTATAAACCCAACATTTCTATCGTGCTTTTGCCGATGTGGGATTCGCCTCGGGTGTTACATATACCCACTCTTAGGGACTCAGTGTCCTCGCTGAGGTTTATCCTACCATCGCTCAAGAGGACACACGAAGCCGCTCTAATACAATCTATCACAACCCAACCCATATTTGACAATATATTGTCCGTTTTGGGCCTTAACAAGGCCCACACGATTTTATTCTTGTGACGCCTATACAACCCAAAACATGTCTTGTCAATTAAAGTGTGGATCATCTCTTATAAACCCAACATCTCTCCCGTGCTTTGTCGATGTAGGATTTACCTAGGGTGTTACATTTACTTTCTGGAGTAGGAGTGAGGAGTGTGGATTCCTCCCACTTCAGTGTATACTTGCACATTTTAAGGGAGGATTGAGAATTACACTCCGTGTATCCCACTCATTTTTGGATTGGGGAGTGGGAGTGGGACTCCCATTCCACTCCCACCTCTTCCTTTTTTACCCTCCTTTTATTAAATTTAATAAAAATAAAATAATTAATATTATATTTAAGTAAATAATAAATTGGTTTGATTCTAAGTTAAAATTACTTAAAAATAATATTATTATATTAATAGAGAATTAATAATATTACTATATACTATCTTTATTTGAAAATATAATATTATTATATTTATTTAAAAATAATAGTATTATATTTATTTAATATCAATAATTAATAATAATAAATAGTTTATTCTAAGAAAATATTAATTTTGTACTATGTTAATAATAAAAATGTTTCATTTATGTTACCCTTATCAATAATTTTTAATTTACATAATTAAAATTAAAATTAATTAAAAAATTATGATGTACATAATTAAGGATATAAATAATTATTATAAATTTACAAATATAATAAAATAAATGTTTAGTCATGAAATATATTTTTTAATAGCTTTGTAATTAAAAACTACAATTCTTTAAATAAGGGTAAAATTATAATTTAAAACTATTTACTCCCAATTCAAGACGAAGTAAACACATAAATTAGATTCTAATATCTATTTCATTCTTCCATTCCAGTATAAGTAAACAATATACTCTTACTCTCACTTCACACTCTCAATCCTAGAATTTCACTCCAATTCAAAATGTAAACGCTACCTTAATTCTTTTTAAAAGTGTTTCTTTCTTACAGTTTGAGTCTATTTTTCAGCCAATAGACTCAAACTGGTTTTAATCTATGTATTCTTTAAAAATCAACTAAAATGCACTTTTTTTAGTTATTTTCATACCTGTTGAATTAAACTTTCAACTGTCAGTAGAAACTATGTCTAATGTAATTTTAGATTTAATAATCGTGACACGTGGCATTTTCCTTTTAAATTAAGGTAAAGGGGTCAACATTAAATTTAGGTTTAAAAGACCATGGATAAAGGATTTTTTAAAGGAAAGAATTTTTGGACTAATTATTTAACTTTTTTTTTTTTTTAAAATCTTTAAAAATGATTTTTTTGGGGGGGGGGGGGGGGGGAATATCCCACTGGTTAAAGGAGCATTTACATTTTACTATTTTGGTATTCAAGGGGTCAATGTTACGTACCACTTACGGCATGCCTAGAAAGACAAACGTGTTTTCAGAAACCATGCAAAACAAATGGGCATTAACAAACAAATATTTTGTCTATAAGTACACTTTCATGGTGCATTTGTGTTTGAGACATCAACAGAGAGAAAGAAAATTGAAGGGGAAAAAAAAATGGCTGTGAAGTTCAACACTCAGTTTCTGAGTCATAATGCAAAGCCCTACCTGGGTGTTATTTTCATGCAATTTTGTTATTCAATTATGTCTGTAATTGCAAAGCTTGCTCTAAATCAAGGTATGAGCCCATATGTATTGGTTGCATATCGCATGGTCGTTGCTACAATTCTCATTGCTCCTTTTGCCTTTGTTTTAGAAAGGTACCTTTCTTAATTTTTTTTTTTCTCTTAAAATGAATTAATACAACTTACGCGTAAATAATCAATAACGTCGAAGACATTATTTATCACCTTCTCACAGGAAAACAAGGCCAAAAATGACATTGCCAATCTTCGCTAAGATCGCGTTGGTTAGTTTGTTCGAGTAAGAGTTTTTCCCCACAAATTAAAGCAAAAATATTGCATTTTAAACTATTTATGGATATGATGATCGGATTTCTAAATTAGACTCGTGAATTTAATACTAGAATGTTTAATGCATGCAGGCCTGTAATTAGCCAGAATTTGTATTACACTGGGATGAAGTACACTACGGCAACTTTCACAGTGGCCATGTGCAACATTCTTCCTGCATTGACATTTCTAATGGCTTGGATCTTTAGGTCAGATGGAATCACTCTATACATAAGCTTAAGTAACTTTGTGAAGAAATGTTATAAAGTTTTTGAAGGATATTTTCACTATGCAGGCTTGAGAAAGTGAAGATTAAAAGCACGCATAGCCAGGCAAAGATATTGGGCACCATCGTGACAGCTGGGGGAGCAATGTGTATGACACTTTTCAAAGGACCAATTTTGAAATTTCCATGGAAGCAAGTTAGACTTTTACATAATCAGTTGGAAACTAGCATACAAAATAACGAAGAGGATCTGACGAAAGGTGCTTTATTGATAGCAGCCGGGTGTTTTGCCTGGTCTTGTTTCATCATTTTACAAGTAAGAAATTAATCATGCCATAAGTTCATATATATGTTACCTTCTTATTATTGTCATTGCTGTTTGCTAAGAAAGATCATCGATGGTGGCTTTCTGTAGGCATTTCTGTTGAAGTCATACCCGGCAGAGCTCTCTCTGACAGCTTTAATTTGCTTCATGAGCTCGGTTGAAGGCACCATTTTGACCCTAGCGATTGAACGCGGGAACACAGGAATCTGGTTATTGCATTTTGATGCCAAACTTTTGGCCGTGATCTATGGTGTAAGTGGTCCTCAACTTATCATAAATCGTCTCTTGAAACTAAATTGAAAATGGTCAATTCATCCAAATAACGTGTGCCTGGTTTCTGAAATACGGGTATCTAAGTCGAGAAATATACAAAAGTTTTTAACTTTAAAATATTATGTGTCCAACTATTTGGAAGTCAACAGATTTTCTCTATCCTCACAAGATAGACATTAGCATAATCACGTCATAGAAATGTCTCGCCTAAATTTTCACATCTAAGTCAGTCCCTACATTGATAACTAGTATTGGTTGCTCTACCCAGTAAACTAGCCCTTTGAGTTGGATTGCTAGGTTTTAGTAATGTCAATCCTTGTAATGTTCTAATTGTCGATGTTTGCATGCAGGGATTTGTATCTTGTACGGCTTATTTCATTATGGGATGGCTGATGAAGAGAAGAGGTCCTGTTTTTGTGAGCTCTTTTAATCCACTGGGCATGGTTATAATTGCAGTTTTGGGCTCATTTTTTCTAGCTGAGAAACTCTATCTAGGAAGGTATGCATCAAACGGTTAATTCCTTATTGAAATTAAAAGGGAATTGCATGCATGCTGAGTATGGGAAGATTATTTATTTTGTTACCATTGAATTTTCTTCAGGATTATTGGAGCAGTTATCATTGTTATTGGTCTATACATGGTTTTGTGGGGCCGGAACAAGGACCGATCCCCATCAAAATCTGATAACAATGAAGTGACACAGCCTGATCAACAAATGGCTATAAAATCTAATATGACAAATGAGGTGACACCACCTGATCAACAAATGGATAGAACAAACGGTGGTGATTTAGAGAATGCCATCAATTGATGCAAGACTTTATTAACTTAATTATCAGATCGAGCTCCATATGCAGACTTCACTCTTTTAGGTCTTGTCAGCCACTTTTATTTACTAGTTTTATCATTGTCAATTTTTCTTGAATTTTTTTTTTGATTATCACTTTTAGTCCTTTGCATCTTTTTGAGGGTTAAAGACTCATTAACTCGCATTGTACTACTTTATTTTATAATTAATAAATTTTCCTTGTAGTAGAGGCTGCCTACCAAAATAAAAAAAATATAAAAAAAAAGTGTGTATATAGATAGGGGTGGGCACAAATCCATTTGGTTTAGTTTGATTTTGAATCGAACTGAACCGATTAGTTTTTATCCAATGCATAATTCGAATTGAGGTTCTGATTTGGTTTGGTTTTTTGTGGATACCATCTTATTTTTGCCCACTCCTAGATGCTCTTGCACATTTTACCTGGTCCTCTGATGGTGTACGCCAAATTAAATATAAGTTTTATTTGGTATCACTTTCTTCCCTCTCGATGAAATATATTAAAAGACCTATTTGATTATATTAAAAAAAATTCTGATGTAAGCTAAGTTATGGTGTTTTGGAAATTAAATCTAGAGACAAGTTATACCAAAATAATAATAATAGATATTTTAATATTTAGATCCTAAATTGTACTCCAACAACATGTATCACTCATCTATTATATGATAAATTTTATAATTAGAAATTTTTTATAAAACCATTAAGTAATGAATACCACATCAATTAGCATACAAGTTGGGAATATAAGGAGCAACCTTCTTAAAACTCAGAACCTAGATTTGAGCTTCAATGTGTGTATGAGTTAGTAAAAAAAATTGGGATTCAAATATCAAGATCTCTAACATTATTGATATTGAAATTGTATTTTCAAACAATATCCCATTTCATGAAATTTATTTTATTAAGAGTAAACTCCAATTGATCATCCCTTCAAATAGAATGACAATCTTTAATTTGCCCTTTCTTTTTTTATTTTTAACGAAAATATAAGGCAAATGTGAGATGTATTGATGTATTTATTTTTTTATCTTCTTAACAGAAAATGAGGTAAATTGATGTTTTCATTCTTTGGGGGATAAATTGAATATTGTCATTCTAAATAAAGGGTAAATTAAAGCTTAAACTTTAATTAATAGGTGTGTATATTTCTACCCCATTATTTGTGTAAATCCATCCCCGTTCTACAAAATACTTACAACAAGTTAACATTATTTTAATAAATATAAATCAACAAAAAAAATTTGTACAATTAATTAATTAAATCCCTTGTATAATTTTTTTTTTTAAGCTTTCTTTAACCATCTTTGACCATTAAGGTTGCTTTAACATAAGGTTTACTTGAAATTTTTTTCTCATGACATAAAATGACCCAGTTGTCCCAATAAATATGTGTACAATTAAATAATTATGTCATTAATTTAATTTTATAACTCATAATCTAACCTTTTAAAATAAAATCTAGTAATTTTCAGTATCTTATATGTAAATGATATAAATTTAACTGTCTAATAATTTACATGAGTCAAAAAAAAGAAAAAACCTATGTCAAAAAAATTATGATAAATTTAATTAATTAATTTTTTAAAATTATTTTTATTTAAAATTATATTACAAATAATATAAATTTTTATAAATATCTTCTAAATATGGGGTGACTTTTAAAAAATAATGGGGTAGAAGAGATGTCTAATGGTCTATAGGACGCCAAGCACGACCAGCTGATGGGCCAGGACAGGCATGAAGGTTAGTTTTGTCATGGTTCATGAACAGCAAGGGATAACACATTTCTTAATGATCAAATTAACCTTAACTAAATTTGTCTTAACAAATTTAATTTGGCTTTTTATTTTCTTTCTTATTGTTCTTCGTTCATTCTCCACGTCAATGGAATTTCGTTATCTCTGTCAAGCAGCCTTTTGATTACAAAAAGAAAACAGGGGGACAAAAAAGAGAAGGTTCTCTTCTTCAATTTTCCACTCCCAATTAGACTTTTGATTTCAAATCAACTACTTCCAGCTTTTTCTCCAACCTGTACCAGCCTTCAATTTTTCCAAAGTTATAATATGCGACATGTATAGGGTCATAGGTAGTATTGGAAAAGAGAATATATATCAAATTATTTTGACTTGTTGTGGAATAAACAAAAGTCACTTCTAAGAAATATATTTGCAGGACCAGATATGATTTTATTCTTTTCACTCACACATTCTTTAGAAAAAGTTTATGATAAATAGAGGTTTTTGAAGGGATGTCAATGCGTATAGGCAGCTACTGAGGGCCCTACTATATATGAAGGTCCCGTATTCATATTTGTATATACAAGGAGAACGTTAATTGTAAAATTGTTATTATTTATTGAATTTATTATTATTTTGTAATTTTTTTCCTAAATAAACTATTAAATTCCTATAAAGTCTATTTAATGTAATATTTAATAGTTTTAATTCCTACAAAACCATTAAATTAATAGTTTCAATCCTATAAAATCTGTATTTTATTGTTAGAATTAACATGTTATAATTAAAAAGTTTTATATTCATTTTAAACCTCTTAAAAACCCCACATTTTGTTACATATCCATTAAATTTTTTTCCTCCAACAATCGAGACACAGTACGCTCTTGATTGTTGAGAGAGAAAGGAGAGAGAAGAGAGAGAGGGGAAAAAAAGAATTGCTTCCTCTACTTTCCGCTCAAGGGGGCAAAAAAATCTAATAGTTTTCTCTATTCTCTATGGTTATTGGTCATAGCTCAAATCCCCAAACAATTAAAGATAAAGTTAATTTATAATTTCATCTAAAATTTCAAATTTTATCTTTTTATTGTTCTCTTAATTAGTTTCGTTATTTATTTGTTCTTATTTCTTTTTAATAATCTGTTGTTCATCAATTATTATTATTTTTGTGTGTGTTTGTTTTATCTATTTTAAAATAAAATTGTACCAAATAGCTTTAAAAAATAAAAGAATAGAAAAATCAGTTTAATCTGAAAAAGGAGTAGGAAAAAAGATGTAATTTGAGTGAAGAAATAGTTAGTGAAAATGTTATAATTGAATTAAAAGTTCATTGATTAGCAATAGTAGAACATAATTTTATTTAATAATTTTATATTTTAGAATGTTGGAAGAATTGATTTTAAATAAATAAATTTTATAATATAACTAATATATATATATTTTGCCTCAAATTCTAAGAATAACTAATTAAAATCATTTGCCTAAGACCCAAAATATGGTTGAGTTGGCCCTAGGCTAAAATCTTGAAAAAGCCTTCAAAGGGCCTATAACTCAGGAAAAGAAAACTGCAATTTTTAAATATTTTATAAAAAAAATTTGTTTGTTACAAATTATTTGAGATAAATTTTAAAATAGAAATATACATTGGAGACTTAAAAGCCAAAGGAAGATCAAATGCAAATTTTGTGATAAATCGGTAATTAATAAAAGTCTAAAACAATCCAAGAAACAAGCTACCTGTACATGCATGTGTGTGTTTACTGTAAAAGAAGGGGGGGGGGGGGGAAATGAAGAAGAAACATGTTACCTAACACATGTATGCAAACAAGTGTAGCCATCCGTTAGGTAAATCATTTATCTGAACAGCCTCCCATGGCAAGGCAAAAACCTCAGCTTTTAAGAACAGTAATGCCTCTAATGGTATATACATGATGCTTTGCATCATGATTCATGAAATAATTGGTATTCAGAATTTTGAGATTGTAGTTCCACTGAGCAACCTCCTATAACATAATGCGGGTAAAAATGCTATGCAATGTACACTCCATTAGTTCATTTTATACAACTTTGATTGTACTGATCATTGTTTCTAATTTACGCCAGGCCTCTTAATTATTTTTTTTTTTTTGGTTCTTTGCAGGATCCTCCTAGAGAAAATTATTTCTACATCCTAGTGTACAGAAGATCTTTATCTACTATGATCATCTTGTGTATTACTTTGATTAATTGCTGGGTTTGTTTAATTTATATTATTAAGTCAAGTGATACTTTCTTTTTGGAGTATTTGTTTGAGGATCTAATTATATATATATACCACAAACGGTTTCCCACAAAGGTAGAAATCGCTTAGCACAGCCCTAACATAATCAGTAGGTGTGTGAGTTGAGTTGATCATGATGTGTTCCAAGCTCTAGGGATATGCCACGTGTGAATGGGCATTCATAAACTGTACCAAAAAAAAAAATGTGGTGAACCAAGATGATTGAGGATATATCTGCATCTGTTTGCCATATATACTTTAGTGGAATTTACCGACCAAAGCCCTTAATTAATCAGTAGTTAAATCATGCTCCTAAAACGTAAATGAAAATGGTCAGCTAATCCAAATAAGTTGCATATATACCTGGGTTCTGATAGTGGCATCTAAAGTCGAGAAATATTGAAGTTCATGTGAAGGTGGACAAATTTTTTAACTTTAAAATAGAGGGAGGGAAACTTATTGATGACCAATAGCGTCAGTCTCGAATTGTATTAATCTTGGATGTAATGTTTGCATGCAGGGATTTGTGTCTTGTGCAGCTTATCTCATTATGGGAAAGTTGATATGATGAAGCGAAAGGGTCCTGTTTTTGTGAGTTCTTTAATCCACAGGGAAAACCCTAGCAAAACCCTTTGGACACTTTAGCCAGACCTTCAAAACTTAACCCGAAGCTTAGAAGTGGCACAGTCCAGCGCCTTCGTTTTACACTCAAACAAAGTCCTCCTACCACTTTGAGTTTATTTACAATTTTATCTTAGTAGAGAATCATAGGGACACATCGTCGTTTTCCTGTCGACACTTTCTGATGGTAAATTTTTTACTTAGGGCTACGGCTTTGATCAACAGAATACATCTCAAGAATATCCATTCGCATTACATAATTCTGTTTGTAATCCTAAGCAATCGAAAAATAAAAGGAAGGGAGAACGATTGTTAATCCCCTAAATATTTAGGAAAATAGGATTTAAAACTCTTTCATGTTTTAAAATGTTTTAAAAAATACATATAACCTCTAAATTCTGTTAATTTTTAGAGCAGTAGCAGCAGTGGTTTAGAGAGAGAGACGATTTTGAGAATTTTGCACATTATTTCTTGTAAATACAAGTGTTTTTTTTTTTTTTGGGTAAATATGCAATATTATCATTTTCTTAGTTAAAACAAACTGAAAATTAACAGAATTCGGGTTATATGTTTTTTTCAAAATATTAGAAAATTTTATATCTCTTTCCCAGACGTCCTTTTCCTAGAAAGAAAAAAGAAATTTTTTTATTGAGCAATGAACTTATAATCGTTGTTGGATTTGTGTGGGGCCCCAGCAACTCATCAAACAGGGTGACAGAACCTGATCAGCAGACGGCCACAACGAACGGCGGCGATGGTAAACATAGCAGCTGGTGGAGTTCCGTTTAATTTCTGAAGAGTTATGGAACCGGGATTCTTGACAAATATTATAAGACAACAAAGAAACTTAGGAGCTATGGCTTTTATATTTACCGAAATTGCAGTGCACATCAGAATTGATGGAATTGGGTGTTGGGACAGAGATTACCTTTGATTTTGGCCCAAAAAATTTTCCATGGGAGATGTGTGTATTAAGGGTTTTGCTAGGAGATATGTAAGCTATTTGTAACCGTCAAATGCTTTGATTTGTATTTCATTATGATTCAATGTATTCCCTACTCTGTTTTAATAAATTTTCACTTTACATTCAAATCATTTACTGTGTGTTAAAAAAAATATTATGTAACCAAAGAAAATGACATTTTCTATAGGATAGATATATAAAATTAAATTCACTTTCATATATCATAAACGTAGGCTAGTAAATAATACAAGTTTTACTATACATTGAATTTATTAATAGAAGAAATATATTAATGCCAAGATAAGGATAAGTCATTTTAAAGGTCAAATTGGACCAATAGACTTTGATGTAAAATAATTTAAAATAAGATGGACTTCTGTGTCAAAATTTTTAGATTTTAAGTTTTCTAATTTTGCGGCAAATAACAAGATCTACAGTGTTAACAATCCCTGTGTAATCCCATGTGTAACATAGCATGTAAATCTTCTCTCTATCTTTCTCAAACTTTCCGAGTATTTTGAATAAATAATTTATATTACATTTGCTATACTTTCAGTTAATATATTATATTAAGTAAGTGATCAATAACTTCTACACAAATTACTCTTTACTTCCAACATTTTTAATTGGCACAGTCCTGTTTAAAATTAAAGTTAGATAACCGTAACTTAAAAACTCCAATACTAAAGTATTTGATAAACACTAACTGCGATAACTTAAACGATAAATAAATTTAATTTTACACTTATTTTATGAAAAATCTATTATATCTTTACTAAATTTGTCAAAATTATTATTTAAAAATTATATTCATTATGTACTATTAACTTAATTTTTATTTCATACTTATAATTTTTTTTCCTACAGCAGCTGTAATTTTTTTAAACTACACTACCTCAATACTCAATACCAAACAGGTCTTTAGTTTATAGAGAAATAACCACTCCTCGAAATAATATGTAGCACAAAAACTAACCAATCCCCTTTCATTGCACAAAGAGGAATGGATCTTTTTCTTCCAAAACTAACAAATCACAGGGCGGAGGCATCCCTTATGCTTCAAGCATACATAAAAGTTTACTTTTACCTAACAAACCGGTGACATTGTCCAAAACCAAAACCATTGTTTCAAGTCTTTACTTTTATAAAATCCAAAATGAGCAAAGAAGGCCTATAGGCAACCATCTGATGGAATTATTAATATTAGAAAATGGTGCAACTGATCCGCTGCTGCTAGGAACAAACCACAGCTCGACCCACCTGAAAAACTATCAGAAGTCAAGGCTGAGTCTTAACCTGCAGATGGTGACGTGATGGTACCATCCTTCCCATATATACGCTGAAGTTCCCGGGTGGCAGCTTGATATGATGCTGAGAAGAACAGCAAATTTGAGTTGGAGAATCAACAATTAAGTTGTCATTCGCCAAATCTATTTTATTGACCTATAAAATGTAGGCATTACTGGGATGCTGGAAAAATATCTGCTTTACCTTTCCAGATGCGGTAATTCTTCTGATTAATTTGGGAGCCGGTCACATTTTGAATTGCATCAAAAAGCCTATCTTGAGGAGTATTCTTCAGCTCTTGAACAACTCCATAGATTGTCTTTCCGTTCTCAAAGTATATATGATTATTGGGGTGCTTGGTCTTGCAATTAGCATGACGTTCAAACTCATAAGCATTCAAAGCCTGCATATTACATTTCCAAAGATTGGTTTGGTCATGATACTTGGATTAAACATTCATATGTTCTTAATAAAATGTACTGAGTTGCTTACTTTTGTGTAGTTGCAGTCATTGCAGCCACATACATACCCAGTTCCTTTTATAGTTCCTTTAACACTTTTCTGCCCAGAAAGAAGGTAATCCAAGTCAACACAGTTGCAGAAAAACATACAATCCTTTCAAATGCAAAAGAAAAATGAAAATTAGCAGTAAAGCACACCTCCCGCGACCAGGAAACATACTTCACAGGAATCCCATCAAGCATACCAGTCGATAACAGACTTTTGACATTTGAAGGGAAATTGTTTGATGGAGCCTTTTTGGCTGCCTTTGGCTTGCCAGTTCGAGGATTGGTTACCGGAATGTTATTTACAGTTGAATTCACATTTGGCTCAACTAAATTTGGCTGGCTTGGTTCTTGTGAAGCTTGAGGCTCAACCAAATCCAGCTGGCTTGGTTCTCCTGAAGCTTGAGGCTCAACCAAACTTGGCCCGCTTGGTTCTTGTGAATCTTGAGCTGAGTTCTGATTACCCATCAAGTTTGGTTCTTGTGAAGCTTGAACAGAGTTCTGAGTACCCATCAACCAGTTTGTTTCTTGTGAAGCTTGAGCTGAGCTTTGAGCACCTATCAACAAGCTGGGTTCTCGCGATGCTTGAGCTGAGTTCTGAGTAGCTATTAACAAGCCTGGTGAAGCCCGATCTGAATTCTGAGTACCCACTGACAAGCTTGGTTCTTGGGAAACCTGAGGTGAGTTCTGGGTACCTATCATCAAGCTTGGTTCTTGTGAAGCTTGAGCTGAGATCTGAGTACCCATCAACAAATTATAGCCACTGATGATATTCCCAGAGGGATTTGTCTCAGGTTCATCCTGATAACCTCTAAAAGAAATGGTATTTGTCTGACCCTTGTAAAAGTTGTGACCCATGGAGAGGACTCCAGAATCCCCTTTATCTTGGGTAGAACTTACTGGGGCGATGTTGGAATCGCCCTTGTCATATGATTCAGGCATTCCTATTGGATTGTTACCTCCTTTGTTATATGAAGAACCCACTGAAATGAAATTCTCATTTGCTTTATCATAAGTCTGGCCTAATGACATAAAATTCTCACGCCCTTTATTATAGGAGCTCATTGACATCACATTGCTATCTCCCCTTTCAGAAGACTGACCAATTGACATAAAATTGCCATACCCTTTGTCAAATGACCGACCCATCAATGATAAGTTATCCTTGCTCCGGCTATAATTGTAACCCATTGATATGCAGTTCTCCTCTCCCTTGTTTAAGGTGTGACCCATTGAAAAGAAGCTGAAGTCAGACTTACCAAAGGTGCTGCCGATTGATATGGTATTCTTGTCTGACTTAATGTAATTTGGTTCCAGTGACATGGTGTTATTGTCCCTTTTATCAAAGGCAGTACCCATTGATAGTGAACCATTATCTCCACTACCATGGGAGAGCCCCATGGATGCTGATAGGCCAGTGCCAGAGTCCCCAACTTGATTGACTCTAACTTTTCTGATTCCACCAAGATTGAGACAAGAAGGATCTTCAAAATGAGACATAGACAAATCCATAGATGCATTATTATATTGATCCTGAAAATCCCTTTTTCCCACCTTCAAATTTCCACCATTAACAGAAGGAGTGCTCCTATCAACAAAATTGACAGTCCGTACAGGCTCAGATCCAAAAAGGCAGTTACCAAATTCTCCTGAAAGCGACGGGAAATTAGAAGTGCTATGCCATTGGGGAGCATTTGTAGGTGAAATTCCTGAGACTGGCCTGCTGTCATGAGCTTCTATTGCTTGCTTCTTGTTACAGAACAGTTCTGTCCCAGAGCCATCCATAAACCATTGATGACTGCGCTTTGGTTCAATTCTTGTCGAATTGTCATAACCTACCTCCCCATCAGTTAGACAACCAGCATCCCTTGGCAGCCAGAAGCCTTTGTTCTGAAAAGACTGTTAAAACCCACAACATGGGATGAAAAATCAGATTGAGCGAAAATTACGATATTAAGATAAAAGAGGCATGTTAAGAATGGACAAGAAGCTGGTTGTTTTACAAAGCTGTAGTAAAAAAGGTAATCAAATCTAAAAAGGAATGGAGAAAATAGAAAAAAAAAAGCATAAGAATATTGCACATTAAGAGAAGAAGAAATGTATTTGCAAATCTGTGGAAAACAAAAAGAATCTCATGATCATTACGAATCAAACTTCCAAGGAAAGTGTCAAAATTAATAAATTAGCAGGCTGTTTTGTCTAGTCATAGCTTGATAAAGTTTATTTGATTCTAGTGAATAAGTATATCATCTATTCATTCACAGCTCAATTAACTAGGTTCTTAATTCAAGGAAGCCCCTAGATGATCCATCCCTTTAAGCTCTTTATATTTTCTCTCCTGGCAAGCAATATGATCAAAAAAATAAAATAAAATAAAATAAAATAAAAACAAGAAGAAGAAGCAGCCAATCCATGCGGCCGCAACACTTGATATTACTCTTTTACATACTCTAGTAGTTAAGTCCTTTTTCTTCCCATACCACCTTTTGTTAAGGTGCTAGTCCAGACTCTGTAGGAACCTCCTCTCACCCAATATAGATATAGACAGTGGTCAAAGCTGCTCAAGCAACTTGCAGCTTCAAAAGAAATTGTTAAGCACAAGCAAAAGCACAAAGGTTTCAAGGTAGGTTAGAGTGTACCCTCTAAGATTTCTTAAGACATCTGAATATAACTAAGAAAGAAATCATCCAATTCATCCATCAAGCAAAGAAATAATACTTCAGAAGGTCATTCTTGCAGTTTGCTGAAACCTTTATTAGCAGAAAAAGGGACATGAATTCAAACTAAAACATATGTAAAAACAATAACAGCGAGGTCCAAATTCCATTTATTCACAAACCTTAAGGCTATCTAAAGAAAGGTAGCAGAAGGCCATAATATTGAAAGAACAGAACATGATTTGCCACAAAAAGCTGCTTCCGATCAGATAAGGATTTGTTTGAAGATTCCCTAGTAAACCCAATATTTCACATAGAGTGGCATATCGATCTATAAGGAGTAAATCTCTTCAAATATTTCATCTTTTATTCTTTTCATTCAAAACTACAGATCATTACATTGCACCTCCTATATATCACTCTAAATTAGATACGACTAACACTTATTACTACACGTTTACAAATTTCCATACCCCTAGGGTTGGCAATAAGCATAACCGTATCTTCATGATCAATAACGCTCATAAAGAACATCTCATTTATACATGGAAGGATAAGAAACTATTGATTAACACTACTAATACTCATATTCAGACCTAACACGTTAGACATTCGTCAGCATATAACAGGCTCATAATACTGAGTCACTCAATAATTAGCTCCAACTTTCCAAAAAAAAACAACCATTAACTAAAATAAAACTGGAAAATTACCTTTCTAGCAGCTCAATCCTTGTGTAAAAAGCATGTGCCGTGATTAGACGTAAATTAACTTGAATCCTATTTATAACAACTCTGGTAGCCCATTAGCCATAATTTCACATTTAATACAAAAGATAAACTTCACAAGGAATAAGAAAATCTCATTCATACATGGAAGGATAAGAAACTACAGGAATATCACTGCTACTATTCAAATTGAAATCTTGCATGTCTAGAGGCTTGTCAGAAATTAACAAGCCTATAATACCGGGTCACTCCATAATTAGCTCTCACTGCTTAGTGTCTCAGATACGAACTAATCGACAAACAAGGTAGCAATTAACTAACATAAAAGCGACAAAATTTAATTAATTACTCACCCATCCAGAAGCTCACATCTTGTATATAGACCACATGCCGCAATTTTGTTGCAAATGAACTTAAAACCTATTTATAACAACTCTGATTGACATAATATCACATTTTAGACAAATTTTCAACTACATCCCTCAACCCGACCTGAGAATTTCCTTCCGAACCATGATCAACTGCCTGTCTAGCAGCTCACACCTCGTATATAAACCACGTGATCAATTCTACAATAAATTACTTACAGCCCATTTATAACAACTCTGATCACCATAACATCATATTTTAGACAAAACATCAACTTCATCCACCAAGACAATTTTAAATCAGCTCAACCATTGTACACGAACCATGTGCAGCAATTCTATAGTAAATTGACTTACAACCTATTAATAACAACTCGAATTACCATAATCTCATATTTTAGACAGAGGACCACCTTCATCACCCAGTAGAACCTCAAAACTAACTGCTAAACAGCAATTCAACCAATCAGAACGAGATCAAAAGTACCAAACAACGGCAAAAACTCAAACAAGGAACACACATTCCCAAGAACACAACAAAAAACTGTCATATAATCTTTTAAAAATTCAATTTCCACCATAGCATTTGCATGCAAAGGATTCAAATACCATTTTCACGGCGCGCCAATTCAACAACTCAACTCCTTCAAGGCCAGTGTGCTAATTATCACCATGCCGAAACCACACCTTACTCAAAATCTGCACACAACCAAAAAAATTAAAAACAAAAACCATGTATTCATTTTAACCCAAAAAAAAAAAAAAAAAGGAATAAGCCTCGATCAAGAAACGAACATGCAATTTTATGATCTATAGAGATAAAATACAATTCAATAATCTATACATGCACGCCAACATATATCAATCATGCACGCACGCGCGCGCACACACACACACACAAGCAGCATAAATACAGTGACAATTAAGAAACTGCTAGTTTTTCTTAACAAGAGAGTACCTCCTCCAGAGACTTGCGTCATATTCACCGAAGGCAATTGCCGGCACCGGAGAAGGAGTTCAATTTAAAAATTTTTATTCTTTTGCCTTTTTTTTTTTTTTTTTTTTTTTAATGCGTTTCTGGATTTTGGAATTTGGACAAGGAGAGTGACTTCAGTGAGCGAGTGTACAAACGTTCAATGAAGCTGAGAAATGTTTGGGTTTTTAAACTGTGAGGAAAGAAGGACTGCGGCACAGCTTCTCGTATGATTACCATTTCTAGAGATTGGTATCCTGACCGTACACGTGGACTCTAAGTAATACGAATTATTGCAAAAATCTTGCTTGCGGTATTGTTGATACTGTGAAAGAATAAAAAAATATATTTAACAATAGGAATATAATTGTGAGATAATAATCTTAATTTTAAATATTAATTCCATTTTACGAAGAATTCTTTTATGGGAAACCCAGTGCAGCTGTTGGTACTGTAACTGTACGAGGTCGCGGATTGGTTTTAGGCGCAAGTGTGCCATGTTGGTTTTACACTTGAGAGTTGTGATCATATGCGAGTCAACACCATGGGAGTGACTACGTGGAAACACACGTGGGAAAACAACATTCCTCCACGTCAACAAAAAGAACACTTTATTTTTTAAATTGTAACTTGATTTATCAAATTGATTTTTATTTTTTTTAAAAAAAATCTTAAAAAGAGTATGATGAGATTGAGATTATCTGCCAAGACGTTATACAAATGGTTTTGTAGAATTATTGAAGGTTAAAAACGCGAAAAGGGAAATGCATATTTTAATTACTCTTCAAATAAGGTAAGCTGGTGAGGGACATTACGGTAATACGGTGAATTGGCAACACGGCATGCGCGCATTCACGGAGATGAAAATGTTCCCCACCTCCATAATATATTCTCCTGAATCATCCTTGGTTGGGATAAAGCACTTGATTTCAATGACTAATAAATTTTTTTTTGAACATGAATGGTTAATTTTCCCCTATAAGGCAATGTACGTGTGCAGAAACCGAAACATACTCCATACTTTCCTTATATGTTTTGCAGTCAAGTTTTTATTTATTTTTTTTTTAATTTGATATTTGGGTAATGCGCTGGCCACTTAAGAACCAATATTTGACTATCAATAGCAAATTGAAGAAATAATTATTACAAAATTCAGTGTGCAAGTGTTGTATTAATTGATGACATTATTCACTTTCCAATCAAGGCTATTGGAGTGATATAATGAATTAAAGCTAGCCAATTTTGCTAGATATTGAATTTGAAGAAGATAAGCTTACCATATAGAGGCAGAGAACATGATTTTGCACATAAATTCTTTGATTCTAAGTGCTTTAATATTTCACATGCAAGATTTTACTACCTTTTATGTTATTAACCAATAATATATATATATTGAAAAAAAAAAAAAAACAGTAGGTTGTGGGCAAGTGTTAGAACTATAAATTGTACTTCGAATGAATAATGTGTTTCCATTTATTGTCGGCAGAAAATACTTCTAGCTTAAAAAAAGAAAAAAAAAACTTTCAAGGGGTATAATAAGTAAATTATTCAAACTATATAATACAACTGAAAAAAAATGTTAACGCAGCTATCTCTATATTTTTTGGGCTGAAATGGAATACAAATATGTTTGGGCTCAAATCTTGGACATTCAATATCTTCAAGTCCATGCACTTTTCACTTCTCCAACTTCAAAGTTGGCCCATTGTTTTCTGTCTCAAAATTACGGTTATATCCCTCTGCTAACCGAAAAGGGCTTGCGATCGATGTTCGACATTTTCCCCTATTTATCACACCAATATGAATTACTTAACATGGAAGTGATTACTCGTTATTGATGGTTACTCATTGCCAGAGAGTCATAGCATCAATTTATTTCTTCATGATATAATGTCCCCATTAATAGTTATGGCGTCAATACACGAATTGATGCCACTTTCTTCCACCCTTTTCCTCTTTTTTTTTTTTTTTCTTTTTCTTTGTTCTTTAATTGTGTTATTGAAACTCCATATATTATTTCTTGAGTTTCCAAAGTCTTCAGGAAAGATAATTTCTTACACTACCTAAATTTTTAATTTTCGTCAGCAAGTATATACTCCTACACCAAAAGGATATCTTTTTTATACCTATTTATATATATACAATCTTCTTATCCTACCTAGATTTTTAATTTTGGTGGCCAAATTTCTTAAAAATCTTACTTATTTCTATTTAATGTAGTGTCCCCATTTTGAAATAGAATTTAATAGAAACCAGCTACATGACAGGTTATTGTATATTAAATTAGAAAACTTGCAAAAAAAAGTTCTTTGATTTGCTTTTCACTGAGTAGCATTTAGCGCTTTTCAAGGATTTGGTAAAGTTATTAAGAGTTCCTCTTGACTAAAAATGTTGCGAAAAGATTAGGAAGCAAGCAACTATTAACCCCGTCTAATCTTCCGAAACAAAAAGTTCATCATATTCATGAAAGAAAGGATCATAATATTTGAAAGGTATAAGATCAATTAACCATTAGTACTTGCTTCTGTTTGTTCACCAAAATCATCATTGCAGCATAGGTCGTGTTTGATATATTCGAAGTACTTTCACTTGAGATCATCCTTACCTCATGATGACATAATAAATGAATTATAGAACCATCTTCAAATTGCAGGTAACGGAAAATTCATAACCATTGAATCCAAATTGAAAAAAGGGAAAAAGAAAAAAATTCATCTAGTGTGAAATCTTTTAAGATGCTCTATTGCGTACATAAATATATATGATCTGTATATCATATATGTAAAATATATCGATCAAGAAAAAAATATATATCAACACAATATACTAAAATAAAAATGTCAAAACCCAAAAAAGATAAGTTAAAAAAGAAAAAAAGATTAAAAAAAAAAACCCTAGAGGTAGCTGGAAATTAGGTTTACAAAAACCAATCAACTACGGGAGCCGCTGCCTTGTTGCTGCCAAGCCTATGACACTCCAGATCATTCTCATATGGAGTCAAGTTCAAATCCAGGCACAAAACCCTTCTGCTATTGGCTTTCTTCACCAACGGCGCCGTATCGGAAAGAGTCAAAGTTGACACTTTCTCATTTCCATGCAAAGCAACCGCCCTGTGTCTCCTCATGTGCCCACCTAGGGCTTGGCCTATTGCAAACTCAAGCCCGCAAACTGAACATTCATGAGTCCTGGGTTTCGCTGGCGACTGCTGCGTGTCGGCTCCTCCTCCGGTACCGTCCGTTAGCCTTGGCTTCTTGTGGCTCGCCCTGTGCCCCCCCAGAGCTTGAAACGATGGGAATTGCCTGTTACATGTCTTGCACTCGAAAACCCTACCAGCCGCCGTCATATCAACGCTGTTGACGGCGTCAAAGTGTCCTCCTTGTGACATAAACATCAAGCAGTTAGCCATGTTTAAGCTATGATCAAGCTCTTGAAATGTTCTCTTCATGATCTGGCGTGAACTGAAAATGATCGACGATGAGAAGAAACAACTGTGTTTTTTTATTGGAAGAAAAGTGAAATAGTATTACGAAATGAAATGAAATGAAACGAGCTTAGGGTATGCATGGTTTGTGTTTATTTTTATAGGTTGGTTTTGAACTTTGAAGATTGGCGAAATGTTGACTTTCTGAGTTGACTGCTTGGAATGACGTTTGTGCCCTCCGTTTGCTTGTGGGATAAGTAAGTTAAGTGGTGGAGATTTTCGGAAATCAAGAGATAAGGTTACTGAGTTGAGTGCAAAGTGTGAACCGAGCCAACAGGATGAGCACGTTAGCACGACTTGGTTGCTGAGACAACACGCACAAAAATATCGAGGGGTGACTCGGTTTATTTCTTAGAATCTTCTACCTTGGAAGATTCTCAGCTTCTGAGAAACTGATATACAATTCATTTATTTCATAGAACAGCATAAAGTGTAAATACTTTTTTATATATAAAGATTTTATAATGGGTTCGTACCTAAAACTTACAGGGATTGTTTGATTATATATGGTTAGTAAATTAATGTCTTTAACTGATGAACTCCCACTAGTAAACATAACTCCACGTGAAAATTAAGAGTTGATATTTGGCAATTTAGAACGGGGATCAGTTCATTTGTAAATCATACTACTAAGTCAAAGCTTGATAAGATAAATACATATTTAACCGTGTTCATGTGAAACAGGTGAATTTATACCGAAGTCATGGCTAGAGTATAAGTAGATTCAATGTTAGCAGTACTAATTTGATTTTTTATCATAATAGCAGTCGTAATAATCATGTACCGTGCTCATTTTTTTTTTTTTTTTTTTGAAATACAATCAGTCATTTTTTTTTTATTGAAACGATAATATATATGAAGCTTCTTGAGATAATGCTTAGTCATGGAATTGGTACTAGCTAAGTGTCCGGTGTGTAAAGGGTTTAATTTGACTTGACTTACAATTAATCGAGAAAGAAAATTAGAGTTGTCTGATGTGTCATAGAATAGAGTAAATAATAAATTGATAGTTCATTGTTAAATCCCGGCTTACCTCATAAAATGGAGTTGTATTTTTGGAGTTGACAGACGAGTTTCCGTGAACTTAATTAATTCTCTTAGTTTAAGGTAAATATTCTATAGTTTTCTTTCTGTTTTAACACTACACATTTTTTTGAGATGAGATTCATTATGTCGCCTGATCGATTTCTATTGGCTTTGATTTTTTTTCAATTAATATGTGCAATCGACGATCCACAACTTATTATTGTTGTTAATTAGGAATGGCTAGCAAGTTTTTGCAAGCTATAGCTAGATAGTTTAAGAAGAACACTATGAAAACCCAAAAAAAAGTAAGTCAATTATAGATAATGCACTAACTTCGTTAACTTTCTTTTTTCTATTTTCATTTATTTTCTCGATGATAATGTTATTCATAGATTGACTTTTTAAAAAAATTATTTTCTTATTTTCTTGAACGTAACAAAATTTACTATATACGATACAGTGTATTACTGAAATATGTTGACCATCGAGTATATATGTCATCATCCTAGATGATGTTACTAGAAAACTTAGATGAAAGTTTGATTAATTGGTTACAATCACGATTATATTAAAAGATTCATTGTATATGCGTGCATGTTTGTGTTTATATATATATATAATATTAACTGAATGTTTTAAAATTACCTTTTAATTGAAAACAGTCTTTTTAAAATGATATTGGATGAAACAATTTACTTACTCCATACCATATGTATATAGATATTGGGATTTGGTTGGAAAAAGAAAAAAAGAAAAAGAAAGGATTACAACGTGACTAATGTGGTTTTGGTACCATTCTTATCAAAATTAACTTATCAATTATTAAGTCAGTTTCACAGTAGCATCACTACGCAAAATATTTCTTTTAGGGGGAAAAAAAAAGGAGAGAAAATCATACCCCTTTGTCTTTATACATTTAATCTAGAACAAAACTGTGGGTGTAGTTTTCCAAATTGCAGTGCCGTGACCGTGCAGCTCAAAACAAAAACCTAATTTCTTTATTCTTATTTTTTAATTAATTATCCAGAGAAAGAGAAGTCTTTAATCTCTTATATTTTTCTTTGCCCTCAATTAATATTTCGGATATTGCAATAAGGATTTCTATGGAGTAAGTAATATAATTATGATACGGTAGTTGGACAAGAGACTTAGTAGAGTTTTTTTTTTTATATATATATTTTAATTAAATATTAGAATTTTTAGTATATAAATACACTGGAACAGTGAAAATATTTTCAAATCCACCGTTGGTTTGTGGGAACGAGTTTAATCTTCGCTGATGGTAAATTTTGAGTTGATTTTTTCACTATCGTTAAAAATTACTTTTCAGTATTGTCATAGTAATTTTTCAGACTATATTCACTGTTGTTTTATATATCGAAATGATCTCAATAAATTTTTATTTTGTCACAATTTACTGGTGTTCTGCAGATCAAGACGAATCCCCATATATTTTCGGACCACACACACATACTCATCGCATTATATATGAAGGCAAATTGGCCACAAGATTTTATTTTCTTTCTAATTGTGAGCGCTTGATTTGGAAATTTCATTGTCGATTGTCGCATAAGTGAACCTGACGTTCCATGGTAGTACTTATTAGAGTCAACATCAAAATGGGCCTCTCTGTACGAACACGTATGTCAAGAAATTGAAATATAACTACTACAACTACTATCTAGATATCTTTGCCTTGTTACTGTTAACAAATTTCCATTGAGCTTACTTAACTAGCACATAATGTCAATCACAAAACTCTAATAAATTCTAATTGACTTTGATACATAATTTAGATTTATTCCCAATCAAATATTGGTGTTGCCATGGTGTCATCACTGTCATCATCAACTTTTATATGAATAATTTAAGAGATGAAGTTTGTCTAAAACATGCTCGGCTTTTCAAATTTAAGTCTAAGCTTAATCATGTCATCAACTTTGAAACTAAGCCAGCTTTGATGCTCACAGAAGTTCCATGTGTTAATAACTTTTTTTTAATTGTAAATCAAATATCGAAAATTTCTCATGCGTGGATGTCTGCACAAATTTTGTACAGATTTAGGGTTTCACAATATTGTAAAAGTCTTTGACATTATTGTAAATCTTTTCACAACGCTGTAAAAGTCTTTCACACGATTTTAAAACTCTAAATCCACACGAAAATTCATTCAGTAGGAAAGAAAGCTTTATCAAAGTACACACTAAGGACTCTTACAATCAAGAGCCAATAAAAATTAAAACATGTTAAAAAAATGACCATTTCTAGAATGGGAGATATACATAGTTAGGTTTGGTTTCCTTCTAAACCAAAATAAATGCTTATTTATTTTCACTTTCTTTCTTCATTTGATTATAATACGTGTTTTGGTCGAATTTTTCCAAATTAACGGGTAACCCTCTTGCCTCGTCATCCTAAGTGTACGTTTTTTGGCTTCTCTAATTTCATCCTCATCAACATCATGCTTAACTTTGACTTCCCATTATGACTATGAAACAGAGTTTACACTAAATGAGACTTGAGGATTTGGACTTAATTTGTATACGTGTTTGATTACGTTAATTAGTTCTACCTATTGCTTGTATATGTTTGCCAGTATTGCTTCTATGTAGATGAACTTTATCAAGACTATTGAATTGGGAATATTTTATATATAGAATATAGATGAAAATTATCAAAATAATTGAAAGTCATTAGTTAATCTAATATAGTTTTTTTTTTATTTTTTAATACGCGGAAATATAATAATGTATGGATAAAGATGTACGGAATACGGATTTTGACTTTTGTTGAGATACTTAAAGTATGGCCTAGGTAATTGAATTTCTCCAACTCCTGTTAGTATGTCAAAGAGAAAATTCTCAGAAGACGTCTCAGGCATAATTTTTCTTTTTTCAATATAATAGTGCTCTATAATCAAAAGATACATTAACAATTATGAATACAAATCAAGGGGTGTGAATTCAAATAGCGGTAGCTACAAAGTTGTAATACTTGAATCCTGGGGTGTGTATAATTACACGTGTAATAGATATGCACAACTAATCAACCATTTGAAAGAGATAACATGTCAGCCAAATCAAATGACCAATATCAATACGAAAGCAAGTGTTGACCTTTAAATAACAATATACATATACGGCTGGGCTACGGCTAAGTTACATTATCTGTAATGTAACTTTGCCGGAACCTCTATATATAAAGATTTGTAGTGACGTATGAGTGAAGAATGAATTTAGATTTGGAGTTAGTGGGCTAAGAGCTCAAGTCAGTCAGAAAGTGTATTTATCAACTATAGTCAACATTGCAACTTATTTGAAATAATGCACATAGTACAATTTTGTGTATATATACAAGATCTCTAACGTCTAAATCGACAGGTAAGTTAGCTATATCATATATAAAATGATTTTTTTTGTTTCCCTTCGAAATCTACCTCTTATTACTTAAAAGAGTGAAAATGTAAGCAGTGATGTGGGTTTGAACTTTGAAGTAACAGCGCAGACATTCCAGAAGGACAGTAATATATAATAATAAATTGCCAAAAGAATTACGCAACCTTGCTCTCAGCCTGATCTTCAAATCCATCAGTCAAAATTTTTCTGCAACGCCCCACATGCTTTTTGAATCAATTCCCAGGTCCCAAGTAGTACTTCCTCCAGATTCATATTGGAGCTATAGCTAGGCTTAATTAAAAAAGATGACAGCAAAGTGAGAGAATTGATGAGCAGTCCACTTCTATTGACGTATTAGTGCTAATTCTATATTATAATATAAATTCCACGCAGAATTTTTTAATTTATCGTTCTGTATTTATAGGATAAAACTGTGGTGCAACTGTGGCACCGTGCCACAGTTGCACCCAACCGTTAGATTTTTACTTATTCAAGTGGACTCCACTCATTTAAGTGGATCCAACGGCTGATGCTATAGCCTGACCTGTATTTATATTGATTATTACATCATCCAACCAATCCTTTACACTGTCCCAACTCTTTTGAATTAATTGAGGTGCCGACTCTTGACATTTTTAAGTACAATCAATCAACAATGAATCAAAGATCTCTACATCTATCAACACATAATAGAGTAATGACCTAACGGATGCTATACTCAGCAGACCTTTAGGCTGCAACAAGTGTGTACATTCAGACTACTAGTAAAACTTACATTATAATACATACGTGCTTAGATTATAACAACATAAAAAAAAAAAAAATTTAAGTAATGACCTAAAAATCAAGTAACATCTACGTCATGACCATTTCCCAGTATGCAAACAAATCACGCACACAATTCCAGATTAACCAGACTATCTACCTTGTTACCAAGCCTAAACGTTTCCAAATCATTCTCATATGGAGTCAAGTTCAAGTCCAAGCATAAACCCCCTCTGCTATTAGCTTTCTTCACCAACGGCGCCTTGTCCGAAAGACCACTCAAATCTGAGAGTTTCTCATTTCCATGCAAGCCAGCAGCTCTGTGTCTCCTCATATGGCCACCTAGGGCTTGGCCTATAGCAAACTCAAGCCCACAAACTGAACATTCATGAGTCTTGGGTTTTATCGGCAACTGCTGCATGTCGACTCCTCCGTTGCCGTCCGTGAACCTCGGCTTCTTGTGGCTCGCCCTGTGCCCTCCCAGAGCTTGAAACGACGGGAACTGCCTGTTACACGTCTTGCACTCGAAAGCCCTACCAGCTGCCATTGTGTTAACGCCGTTAACGGCGTTAAAGCCCCTCCCATGCGACAAAAACATCAAGCAGTTTGCCATGTTTAAGCTGTGATCAAGCTCTGATGATTCTTGAAAAGCTCTCTTCATGATCTGGTGTGAACTGAAAAAAAAAATGAAACGATTGTGTTTGGTTTGAAGAAACAGAGAGAAAGATAGAGAGAGAGAGGTGAAATGAAAGGAGTTTAGGTTGTGGCATGATTTGTGTTTATTTATAGGTTGGTTTTGAACTTTGAGGTTGTGTTAAATATTGACTTCCTTTTGTTGACTATTGGTGGAATGACTTTTGTGCCCTCATTTTACTTGAGAGATACGCAAGTTAATTAGTGGAGATTTTTGCCATCTGGGAATAAGATAGGGGTTACGAGCTAACTAACGCATCGAGCGTGAAACGAGCCGACAAGACAAACACGTCAGCATGATATCTTCGCTGAGCTAACAAGCATTAGAACGAGTCCGCACTCGGGTTATTGCTTAGAATCTTCATGCTTTCTGAAGATTCTCCACTTCTCAGAACCTTTTTTTTTTTTAATTTTATAAAATTTATAAATTACAAAAATTTACTTTATACAGATTTTCTCTTTGTTTATATTTATAAAAAAATCATTTAATTTTTTTTATTCCACAAAAGATGGAAAAAATTTGAATTGATATTGTAGATTCGAACTTAAGTGAACAGTTAAAAAAAATTATTTGAAAACTATTTAACTAAACCTAATTAGCCAGCCAAAGATTAGAAACAACTCGATTAAGCCCATTGGAGTCAAGTTTATTTAATGAGTTAAAATAGTAATACTAGAATCTCAATATTTTGAGTCTCAATTAATGTGTCGGCTTATTTATAATTACCACATCAAATTAAACATTAATAGCCTGCCTATTCTAGTGCTGTCATATAAATTAGTACTCAAATTTGGAATCAAATTAAATATTAATAGCTGGCCTATTCTGGTCCCTAAAATTAATACTTGTCTTAAAATCATACAAGTATTCTAAGATAGGCCAAGTTAATCCATTTCAAATAGATCGGATTATTTTTTAAATAATCCAAATAATAATATAGTTTGTAAATAACCATAAAGAATATTTGAGTCAACACAAAAAAAAAAAAAAAAATCCACGTGAAAGTTCGTTGTTAATTTCTGGCAATTAGAATTTAGAAATCATTATTTAATGTAGTAGTAAGTCAAGGCTTAAAGGTTTCAAGTATTCATGTGGAACCAGAGATGCCTGCTGGCAGCGGTACTAATTTGAATTGATCAGAGAAACAATCGATCTCTATTATTGTCTTTCACGTGTTTTATTTTATTTTATTTTATTTTTTACAATTCTTTTTCCATTTATAGAGTTTGTGTGTACGCGGAGAAAATGAAGCTTCTGGGAACAGTCAAGTGTGTATTGACTGTTCTTGCAATCGAGAAATTAAGGGAGATTAAAAGCTTGCGCCGGCCTCTTCTTCAAATTGGCCATTAAAATTCGTAGAATAGACTAATTGACTGTTCAATCCAAGCTTATCCGCTATCTCATAACGAAAATGGAGTCGTTGTAGAGTTGGTAGCAAAGTTTCCTTGCAATTCAAAGCGATTAATATCATTTTGAAAAAGAAATTAAAAGCGATTAATATCATTTGTTATGAAATAGACCTAGACCATTTAAGTATCAAATTTAAAAAAAATTAGCATTTTAGGTATCATCCCTTTTCTAGAGAATCTAGGACAATAAAAGCTATTGAAAATTCAACAATTCAGACAAAACTCTCTTCGATGGAGAAATAATCAACATCTGCATTAGTTCATTCATCTAAAATTGAGTTTGCTACATATTTTTACTACCAAAATTTCGCTCTGATATTATTTCTTAGAAAGATAGACCTTAGACATTTAAATATTTAATATTTTGAAAAGTGGAATAATCCATCTACAAATAAGTGCATGTATCACCCTTTTTCAAGCTAATTTGAGACTATTTTACACTTAAAATTAATAAAAACATTGCGTTTGGTGTGTTTATATGCTATTCATTGCTCAACTAAGTTTTTTAAGTCGAAAGCATGACTAGAATTTTAATTTGCTGCTAAGGTTGATGCTTCTTTAACTTTCTTTTATGAATTTTTGTTTATTTCCTTGGTGACAGTGTTAATCATAAATTGACTTTCGATGGCCAACTCATCATCTGCTTTATTTTATTAAAGCAAAGAAAACTATAGAATAAGAAGAATTAATAGAATTATTATAATTATATAATTAATTTTGTGTAATTCAATTAGAAGGCTTTTGATTCAGATAGCTTGATTGATAAAATTTCTTGAGTGGAAATAACAACTCTATGGTTTGAATCTGCTCAAAGGGTGAAGAGGAAATTGAGTTTATTAGGCTTAAAAAAAAAAATTGAAAGAATAATCATCACTATACTTCCTCTACATAAAAAATGGAGAACAGGAAGGGTAACAACTTCACCTAGTGTAGTTTTGGATTTGGTACTAGTCTTACCAAAATTAATAAACCATACCCTTTTGTCTTTTCATCAACATTTCATCTTCAATTTCTATCATCATCAACAGAGAGAGGGGAAGAAAAAGGAGGGGAAAGTAGCTAAAATTTCTAGAAGAATAGGTGCACGTAGTCTCCATTTGCAGTGCCGTGCGGTTCAAAAGAGAAACTTAAATTCTTTCTTGAGTTGTTAAATTATCTAGAAAGCGCCTAGTTGATTTTATTTTATTTTTTGGGATTTTCCAGAAAGGAATTGTAAGGATCAATTAAATAAGCAATGGTTAGTTCGTTCATTCATGTTCGAAGATAAGGTGTGTTAAAAAATTAATTTAGATTATACCCATCCCTATCGTTACAAAAAAGAAGTAATTGTTTCATTAGAGTTGTCAGCCGTACTTAATTAAATATTGATTTTGATGTAGATATATACACCTAATTAATAAAAATTATTAGGTGTAAATTTCCATTTTTTTAGAATGCAGACTAACAATTATGTATACGAAGAGTCAAATTCTACAGAAATTTATTTGTAGGCGTTTCTAAAAATGCGAAACTCTGTACTAATTACTAAATAATGATTCCATGAATATTTATGAACCAAAATCAATATATTAACTCAATTTTACATAAATGAAGAAAACGTATGAATATAATAATTATCATGGCCATTATGGCTGCAATAATAGAAATGTATATGAAAAGCAATCCCAAATTATACGATTGATTTTTTTTCCTTTTATGTGATTGATCTTCTTCTGCAAATTTGGTCTTTGCGCTATATTGAACCAATAAGAATGAATAATAATGTTAAGGATTTCAAATTTGAGTTTCATTGTTATGTGTCACTTATTTATTGAATGACAGATTTCATAGTTTATAAAATTATTAGAACCAAAGAATGAATGTCTATTTCTCTATATTTTTATGCAATTTCTTTGTAACTAGATTTGGTGCTGATTAAATGTAAAATTTATTGGGCCCTATAAGCATGGGTGAGTAGTTTCTAAATATAGTTATTCAGTGGAACACTTGGAATTTGAATCCTAGAGAAGTTGGGAGCTAAAAAATTGATTTGGGCTATGCCAACCTCCTATTTTTTGGGGGAAACAAAAACAAGAACTAAAAATATATAAAATTCATCACTAATTCTAATATATGGATCTCTTGTTTTATGTCAACATGGTATAATAATGTGTTGACTTGTCTCCCGTTTCTTAAAACCCAAAATGCCACCTAAATTTTAAGGCTCGCCTTAATACTTAATTATAAATTGACAATCAGCCCTTTCCACAATTTATCCGTGCGAGATAACCCTAAAATCTCCCTTCACACATCGAGAATTAGGTCGAAGAATAGAGACATCTCTTTCTTCCTGCTAACTATTGGTTTGAAACTTTTTTTTTTATAAAAAATTAACTTCCAACCTCTTCCATAACGTTGTAAAATTACCCAAAAATTCTATATAGATAAATATGTACAGAATATGAATTTTGACTTTTTATTGAGATAATTATGATATTCCGTACGTAGCTAATGAATTTCTTATAAATCATGGTATGAAAAAAAAAATCTAGAAAGTCCTCTAAAACTTAACAAATTTTCAATATTTTAGTTTTGCATAGTCAAAACAATTATTTTTCAAATAATTATGTATGCGTCGAGGGTGCGAGAGTTCAAATATCGGCAGCTAAAGCGGTACTAAACACGTTTAAATATCTATACACGACTATAAAAGAAAATCTTGGGACAATTGTATCTGCTGTTTAATTGGTGGCTATTTCATCCACCGCTTGAAGGGAGTATTGACTTTGAACACATTTGAACAAGCCGTTATGCTTCTCATGTATTTGTAACCGACTGATTGTATAAAAATTGTAACTATTACAAAAGTTGCGATGAATATTTCCACTTCTGCTTCTTAATTGGTTTGGCAGTTTACCCACCGCCCAACAGAAAGGTCTAATATATTCTTCTGACTTCAGTTTTGGAACAAAATCTTTCTTGAAATTTTTCATGCATGTTTCAATTGTTACCCAAGATCCTGACCCATTTTAATTCCCTGAGACTCTAACTTGTATCAAATAATCAAATTAATTATCTCTATATTTCCAATTGGCTAAGCTAACCAATACTATACTTGCCTCAAAATACTGCTAAAAAATGTAATATTCCCATTCTCTAAGAAACAAACATTTATATATGAATGCGTAATTGTTCTCTCCAAACTTGGGAAATTTTTCCAAGAGAATGCATGTTTCGCCTACGATAACTGTTATATTTACTACTTACATCCCTACTAAATTTTTAATTACCTATTGCATCCCTCTTGTTAAGAGATAACATAATTAATTGTAAAAATAAGGATACAAGAGTTGTTCAAGTGTGACATTTTAAAAATTTTAAATTAAAATTTGGTGCAATTCATTAGGATTAGCAAAAAATGCAAAATGCAAGCGTTCTTTTGGTAGTTATATAGGACTAATTCTTTTAATCTATTATTTAATTTTGGCACTAACTACTTAGAAATGTTACAAAATCCTCTAAAATGAGCAGATTAGTAAATGAACCAAAAATCATTAACTTTATATGTTATCTCTTAGTTAATAGGAGAGATAAAACTAGTAATTAAAAATCTAACAGGAATATAAGCAGTAAAGATGACATTTATTAGGGATGAAAAATGCATTCTCTCTTTCTTTTTTTGTGAAAATGATTAATTAGATTTAGATCCAACAATTTGGATAATTTTTAAAAATATATAGACTGATTGAATAATTAGCCCAAACCTTAATAACTAAGGGAGAATTTACCCCGAAAATGGGCAATAATAACCTATTCACCCCACTTTGGCTTTTTCGTTTTCTAGAACAACCATGAAGGACATAGCAAGAGATAATCGAAGTTTTTATTATGGCCTGTAGTCAAAACTACCTGGGTTATTTCGTTTTTATTGAAAAGAGATGAGCAGTCATATTCTTCTGATGTATGAGTATTATTTTTTAATATATATATTATAAAACGTAATCCTAAAATTCCACGAAGAAATTTAATTATTTCTTGTTGTTCATTATTTATTAGTTATTACATCATTCCAAACTAATCCTTGCTCACTTCCAAGTCTCTGCGGAAAATTTATGAACGCCCATCGAATTCGACATTCTTATAAGTACAAATGAATCAAAGATTTCTACAATGATTGCCTGTCCAAGGAACTATATATATTAATAAGATTTTGGACTATTTTCTTTTTCACAAAAGATTTTGGACTATTTCGATAGAGAATACAAGGCAGCGATCAAGGTATACGTTGTTCCAATTTCTGTATTTACCAACTAATAAACTAATCACCTAACTAAATGTCATGGGAAAAGTATTCAAAACATCGGCTGAGAATAAAAAAACAATATAAGATTGAGACAAACCTCAATTCATGAACTAACTTTTAATTATGAGCTATGCTCGTATATTTTTATAAAATCAACTAACCTCTCTGTACAATCTTACTCCATTTTACAAGCAAATCGACTAATGTGCTTTAGTTTCTTCAAATCAACTAATTAATGAACCTCTCTTCCTAATTACTGCCAAGCCTATAAAATTCCAAGTCATTCTCATATGGAGTCAAGTTCAAATCCAAGCACAAAACCCTTCTGCTGTTAGCTTTCTCCACCAACGGTGCCGTATCCGAAAGACTACTGAAAGCTGAGAGTTTCTCATTTGCATGCGAAGCACCCGCCCTGTGTCTCCTCATGTGCCCACCTAGGGCTTGGCCTATAGCAAACTCAAGCCCGCAAACTGAACATTCATGAGTCTTGGGTTTCACCGGCGACTGCTGCGTGTCGGCTCCTCCTCCGCTGCCTTCCGTCACCCTCGACTTCTTGTGGCTCGCCCTGTGCCCACCTAGAGCTTGAAACGATGGAAACTGCCTGTTACATGTCTTGCACTCGAAAGCTCTATCAGCTACCGCCATGTTAACGCCATTAACGGCGTCAAAGTCCCCCCCGTGTGGCATAAACATCAAGCAGTTCGCCATATTTAAGCTGTGATTAAGCTCTGTTGGTTCTTGAAATGTTCTCTTCATGATCTGGTGTGAAAACGACTGTGTTTTGATTGGAAGAAAAGTTCAGAGAGAGATGCACGGTTCCTGTCTGCATACTTTAATAGGTTGGTTTTAAGTCAACGTTGACTGTAAGAAATGACGTTTGTGCCCTCTTCTAACTTGTGGAATAAGTAAGTTAATTAGTAGAGATTTTAGGGAATAAGACAAGGTTGCCAACATTCCAATGAGTTGGTTAGTAGTAAACGAGCCGGAAAGATGTACACGTCAGCATGACTCTGTTGCTGAGCCAACACATACGTACGTAGGCCGCTTACAGATCAACAACTCATCACTGGGGTTATTGCTTGGAATCTTCAAGCTTCTAAGAATCCTCTCAGCTTCTTAGAACGCGATCATTTTTCTTTTTCAATATAACAACATGTATATTTAAGTGCTCATGTGAAACTATAAAATTAATTTGTATTAGTGCTTTAGTTGAAATTGATCCTAGTGTGCAAAGGGTTTAACGTACTTGACTTGCTTTTCTAAGAAAATTAAACTAGTAAAAGTTTGTAAGTCTTCTTCAAACTAGCTATTAAATGTTTCAGATGTGTCATAATATAGATTGTTCAATCCAAGCTTATCTTATAACAAAAATGAACATGGAGACATTGTGGAGACAAGTTTTCATGAATTTGTATAAAATTCAAAACGATTAAAGAAAAAATCAAATTCTCTTCCGATTTGAATTCTTATCACAAAATCTTAATAAACTCTTGAGGAGAATATCCTACATTGATTGAGAATAATTCATAGATAAATAGTATATAAGCTTAAAGCAATTCTTAACTCTTGGTTTTTGTTTTCAGTGTTGTTGATTAGGATATTTAACAACTTGACTATTGACCTTTGGGTTTGGTACCAGCCTACATAATTAAGATGGGGTCTTGATCATTTTCCCTTAATTTATCAGCTCAGCCAGTACTCTTTACTATATCAGTATACCACTACATTGATATTGATTTGCTCTTAAAAAAAAAATCCATACCCATTTTGTCTTTTACATTCAATTTACAATTTCTATCATTGAAAAAAAAAATCTGTAATTTCTAGAAGAAATCAAAATGTTGGTTTATAGATTGTAAATTGCAGTGCCGTGGGGTTCAAAACAACTTAAATTCTCTTATTTGATGAGTTGTTAATTAGGATCCAGCTATGCTGTAATTAATTATCGGCCATTTCTTTGTTGATCATGTTGGGAGAAAAATTGAACATTCTAATTCTATGTTGTCCTCACCTAATTGAATTATTGGATTTCAAACAAATGTACAATTAATGCATCTTGTATAAAGCAAGTAATGTTTAGTTGGTCGTTTACTTATCTGTATCACATCTGATATAATTAAAGACACCTAAATAAATAAAAATTTATTATAAGGTGTGGTTGTATGCAGTCCTTTAAATTACGGAACGATAATTATTTTTACAGAATGTTCAATTCTTTCAAATTGTAAGTACACGATTGAAAAGATTGGAAGTTTCGCGGTTGATGATTGTCTCACAAGTGGGGCTGGAGCTGACACGTTCCCTGGAAGTACTCGTTACAAGCTAACATCATTGAACGCGTATTTCATTTTCTACGTACTACTTATCTTCGCCTTTGGTTAGTATTTCTTAATAATTATTGATCGAGCTCAATTAACAGGCACATAAAATACTAATGAAAATGATAATACATGCATGTGTTACATGTATTGACTTCGATACATGACTAAGATTTTATTCTCAATCAAATACTGGTGTCCAAAATGTCATCACTGGTCGGTCATCATCAACATCAATTGATAATTAATGACAATTTAAGAGATGAACTTGACCTAAACATGCTTATGGCTTGTTCAAATTTGATCTAAGCTTAATCAAGTCGTTAGCTTGGATGATAAGCTTACACTTGTAGGAGATCTAAGTACATATGGAGGAAGACCTGATGAATATGTACTTTTGTAAGACCGACTTGACTGAGGTGGTAGACCCAACTATTAGTGGTTAGGCCTAGCTTCAGCTTGTTAATGTAGTATTACTCATGCTCTCCAAATGGCCATGGTGGGCACATCCTGACAATTAATGTTCATAATAAATTTAGTGTTACGGAACCCCTACTCTGCGCTGTCCCGCGTACTACATACGTACTGCGTTCTCCTAAGTAACGATTTTTTTTTTTTAATTTTGATACAAAAATTAGGGTAAATTTCGAATTATGCCCTTCGTGAATTGATGACTATCTTCAAATCATTCTTTTTGCATTTGAAAACTTCAATTTACTCCATTTTTGTTCAAAAAAAAAATTAGAAAAGTTTGTCTTCTTAATAAAAACAAGGGTAAATTGAGATTTTAAAATGCCGTGATTTCAAGATGGATAAAAACTCGTTTAGTTTTTATATTTTGATATTAATGCCCATTTAGTTCTTATATTTTTTAAAATACATCTCTACCATTACTTTTTGTTCCTTTTAGCTTGCTCTTACAATAATGTTTCTTTTTTTTCTTAAACATTAATAAAAAGGAAAAATTAAATTACCAATTAATCCCAAAAAACAAAATTTGCTACTAAAAGAGTACATATTAACTTTTATGGAACACTCTGTTGAGGAGTTAACATATTAATTTCTTTTTATTAGTCCAAAAATATTGATAATTTATTTTTTTATAGTTTAATTTTTTGGACATAAGTGAGCTTCCACAAAAATTAATATATATATTGGGATTAGATTGGTAATTTGAATTTTTTTTCTTTTTGTTAATGTCCCAAAAAAAATTATTATTGTAAGAGAATAATATTGTAAAAACAAGTCAAAAAAAAAAAAGTGACGGCAAGGTATCAATAGTTTAACGGGAGGGATGTTTTGGTATTTTTAAAAATATAGGAACTAAATGGATACTAACCTTATAATATAAAAACTAAATGAGCATTTATCGTTTGAAAATAGTTGATTCACGAGGGGTAATTTGAAATTAAACCAAACAATTATATATATATATATATATATATATCTGTCAAGAGTGTGAATTCAAATAATGGCAGATAAACTATACTACTGATACGTATTTGTACACGTGTAGATACACACCGCTATCTTAATATGGTGAGTCAAATTGTATATGTAACTATGAATCATTCATTGATCACCAACAAGGAAAGAAAGCGTTGGCTTTAGATAACAAAGAAGAAAATTAAGATAAACAACGGTGACGTTTGAGTGAAGAATTAATGTAATTAATATTTGCTGTTAGTTGGCTAAGAGAACAAGTTATTGATCACCAAGTGGGGTTTGCTGCAAATAATATTTTAATTTAGTCAACATTGCAAGTGTGCCTTTGAATTATACGCACATAATTTATATAAACCAACATCGACATGCAATTTAGCTAAATCTGGGATATGATTTATGAGAAGTCAAAGAAAGGCTTGCTTTAAAGTCAGCAATGTGTTCAACTTTACCATATTCCGCCAGGACTAAAATGTATGTTATCAAGACTTAAAAGCAACATCAATCTATGTTATGTTGTTCAGACTAATTAACACTAATTAGGGGATGGACCCCCCGTGTGAAAAACTTTGCTTCTTGTTTGTTTCTTTGTTATTTATTTATTATTATTATTGTCATTATTACTACTATTATTATTTATTTTTTGGTGTGAAGCCAAAGACTATGAAACGTCAATGTATGTACACTAGGTTGGTTGGGGTGTCAGTTTATTATTTGACGGTTTAATTTGACTATTCATTTCTTTTAAAGAAGGGTCTAAAACCATGAAACGTGTTATATTAATTTCCAGTTTTGCTGCTGGGCTTGGCAGTTTACCAAAACCAAGCAGCAAAAAGAACACTCGTTCTCAGTTCTCACTTCAATATACTTTTGGAATAAATAATCCTGGAAATGTATCATGCTCTAGTTTAAACGCTAGACCCTGACCAGTTTTCTGGAGTTCCATTATGTCCCCTTACTTTCCTCTATGGAATGCCACAACTGATCAGTCATTATCGAAGAAACGGACCGGTGCACAATTTATTTTCAAAACTTTGGAAACTTCCCATGTATTTCTCCTTCAATATCGCATCAAACAAGAAGTGCTCTTTGTCAAATAAGAAGTGCTTCTTCATCAAACGTGGCATGAAATGGGAAAATTAGCAGTTTCGCTGGAGATTAACCTGGTTAAGTTCTTCCGTTTTTCAAAAGAGCCTTTGGGCATGAGTTAGTCCTTGTGATGCAACGACTCTGTCGTTTTTGTTTTAAACTTCTTAAATTTTTATCTAAGGTATAAGAACTATCATACATTTAAACACCATGTGAATCACAAATACGACCGAGGTCATGACTTATTACATATATCGTTAGTTGAATGGGTGAAGGTCATGACATACTACACTTTTTGATTGGTATGAGTCGAACTTTTGCCACAATAACCTGGCAAAACAATAGTTGATCGAATAGGTGCTTCAGAGGCTACAATAACTATTAAAAAAAAGCATGAAAAAAAAAATTCTCCTTCTAGTTAGGATTAATAAAGGAATTAAAAAAAAAAGTTGGTGGTCTAATAGACTTAACCATAGATTATATTTGTTATGGAGCTACTCGGATATTTGTGCCCAAAAGACAGCATGTCACAACACAACTACTGGGTGGTCCCCCAAATATACACTTTCATTTTTCTTTTCATTTCATCTGAGATATGCCAATATCTACTAGCAGTCCGCTGAGGTGGTACGGAGACATTCCAGAAGCAATATTAGTAAAATGTTAATCTTCAAATACAGTACTTGAAATCTTTTCACTAATTAGCAGAGCAGCCACACATGCTTATACAATTTCCACGTTCCAAGCACAAGTTCCCTCTGATTCACGGCGGTTTAAAAAAGGGAAAGAGTGTGAAAATTGATGAGCAGGCTATTCTTATGATGTTTTGACTTTTGAGTACTGATTTTTTCAATAATAGTACTAAAATTCAACAAGGAATTTTTCATTTGCTGTTACATAATTCCAACTAATCCTTGCTCAGACACTTCCAAGTCTCTGCTGCAGTTAAGAGGCCAATTCTTGACATTTTTTAACTACAAATGATTCAAAGATATCTAGAATTTGCATTCTGTGGGACAAGTAAGAGTGCAAGAACTCGTGATAATGAGATTTTGGACTAACTGAACAGATTGTATGGTCACTGAAATGGATATAAGAGTTAAGACATGTGATAATGAGATTTTGGACTAACTGAACAGATTGTATGGTCACTGAAATGGATATAAGAATTAAGACATGAGGATGTGCCCAGTTAAACTACCACCACCACTAACACACTCGTTATATTCAGCGAATGATACTCAAAATTCTTTGTGATGATGAAAAATAATGGACTGTGCGATTGAGAAATTGAATTTTGGTTCATGTGTTGCATAAACAGCTAACAACTGTACCTAGTATTTCTCTTAAAACTTTTTCATTTCAGTTGCCACTTTCTGGCAGCTTAAGTTCCAATGTTAGGGTCCCACCAATCCCCCTATTTCTATTAACAAATCTACTATTTCTACAGATATAGCATATCCACTTCTAGATCAAAGGGTGAGGGATACCAACCTGAAAGAAATGTCACAATGAGGAGCGCTTTTCAGTTAGTTGTTCACATGCAGAAAATAGTTTATTGCAGGCTGGATCTTTACGTCTTCATGATCTGATGAACTAATGACCTAATCAACTACCCTGCCTGTCATAGCCATTCTCCATTCCTCAAAAAAATCAAACAATATGTTTTAAGGGAACATATAATCATAGTGGACATTATGCACATCTAGATTGAAGAAACTCTTCAACCAAAAAAATGAGTGCTCGAACAAAGTATTCTATGAAACTAATTGTAAAGCTTCATTCAATTCTATCTTCCAATTAGAATCAAGCCATTGGCAATAAGTTTGGCATCTAAAAGTTTTGCTATAGAGCCAACATAGACATCATAAAGATAATAGAAATTGCTTCATTAATGTAGAGATCACAAAACAATCTAGTCCCGATGTCTCAAACAGAGACAAAGAATACATGAACGACAGAAACTTATGGGTTCAAGTTTTGGGAAAACTGGAACGTTACACAAATTATCTACCACAATAGCAGCAAATAGGAAAAAAGCAGGCACAATACTGATATTAATTAATGAAGCAAAAGTTAATATTGTTTTTGGTTGGTCTCTCTAGTGTAATTGACATCAACTCAATGGTCAAGAATCGGCAACCTCCACCTCCAATTCATGCAGTTTGGCAGGATAACAAACTGCAGTTAATAATGAACTAAAAATCTACCCAACATAAGTGCAATTCGCAAAGCTCAAATGTGTAATCATAACATCAATTATCAAATTTCAGTGGAGGCAATAAATTACAACAATTCATCCTCTAGTGTTATTACTATAAGCAATACAAACTAACCTATCAACCAAAAAATGGAACTTTACTCTTCAAATACAAAATCTAAAAATTTAGTCACTTTCACTAACATTCTTCATTTAATTCACTTTTCTTGTTCATCGGTATCATTGCCTTGGTTGATGGTACCAAATTTTGCTGGAACGAATCTTGCCTCTGTAACCACATCACGTGCCCCTGCAAAGAGGACCAAAACGAAAATCAAGAAACAAAACTTGAAACGTTATGATGGAAATTTTGTGATATAAAAAGAAGGGTCACCTGAAGAGCAGCAGCCCAAGCAATGAGAAAAGAAGCGAACCAGAATTTCTTGTCTTTGAGGAGCTGCTTCGCTTCAAAATTTGCCATATTAAAACCCTAACCCTAGATTTGGCTGTGTTTGGGGGTTTTAGTTTCCTCCTCTCCTGCAGTGATAGACCGGAGTTCTTTTGAATAATAAAAGCTGCTCCTACCATACCGTAATCTGTCCTCCGGATCTCTACTATTTAACTAATTTCTGCCACGTCATTACATAAATAAAAAATTTCATGTTACTAGATCCAATTTATAAAAATAACTCACTATTTAATAGTTCAAAAATAGCATTTTCGATAATAATGCCCATTTTTTGCTACTAAAATTTAAAAAAATGGTAATAGATTATTATGATTAATTAATCTTAGTTTTAAGTCATTTTGTAAAATTTCCAGTATGTTTGTTCAAATATTATTATTAACAATTAATTTTGGAATAGAATTTGAAATATTCAGAAAATTTTGAAGGTCACACTGCTTGTAAAGCCTTCTGAGAACATGACACATTACATATTTTAGCTTTTAAAGATAAGGTGTCAAAAAATACAAGTTATCATTTACGATCTGAAAACTACACATTTTGCTTCCTGAAAAAGAAGATTCACAGTTTCTGAGATAAAAGAAATGGCAGCTCATACTTAAGTGAACTCATTTTAACTTCTGTCACTGAAGACAGTACCATAAAAGTATTAGACTGAGAAGTGAGAATGATAAATTCCCAATTAAACTAATAGAATCCATGTTATAAGTAAAGATTCACTAAAGTTCTCTGTAAAGACAAAAAAAACTAGACAAGACAGACTTCCAAAAGCAACTGATTTAGAGCATATCAGTAAACCTATATAAATGAACCAAACATAACCACCCCGAGAAGGATGAATTTCAAGGAGGCAATTTTCCAGATAAGTAGAGAGAAAGGTTATCTCTCATTACAGAGGCAGTCTTGTCGACAGATTCGCAGGTTTGTTGATGATAACCAGAGTCGTGATGATATGACAAGGGCAGCTCATCTAGCATTTCATCCTCCATGTCGATGACAATGTTGTGCAGCAAGCAGCAAACAAGGACAATCCTAGGCAATCTGTTCTTATCAGGCATCCACATTACTCCATGAATTATCCTCCATACATCCTTAAGCCTTGCTAGAGCCATCTGTGCCACCATTCGCGTAGCAGAATGTCGTTTGTTATACTCAGCTTCAATATCAGAGAGGCCTTTCCCTTGGTAGGGAGTAAGAAGCCATGGCAATAGGGGAAAACCTGTGTCCCCTATTATGTATTCTCTTAATTCTATTCCTTCTGAAAGCTGTAAACTCTTCCCATCAAGCCTTTTCCCTTCTTCAGTAAGTTTGAAGAAGCCAGAGTTCCGGAGAACAAGAGCATCGGTTAAACTTCCTGGCCAGCCAGCGATTATGTCACGAAATCTCATCTCTGGGTCCACGATTCCCTGCAGGATCATGCTATAGTTCTTCTCACGATCATACCAGACATTATTTGCTGGGTCCACTGCTGGTATATTCATGACAATGTGCGTAATGTCTATTGCACCACAACAGTTACGAAAGCCACGAATTTTCTCAAATTTGGACTTTATGTCTTCCATTTCTGTTTCTTTTGAAGGCCATTGGAGATGATGGAGCCCTCTTTCTTCCATTGATTCCACAAACCGCCAGGTTACTTGGGAAACAGTCGACTGGTTCAACCCAAATAAATCACCAATGATTTGTAACGATTCGCCAGAGCTAAGCCTCCTAAGGGCAATGGCTACCATATCATTTGGCGATAGAGGCTTTCCATTTGAAAAGGAGAAATTTGATTGCCTGGCTGCCAGATCTTCCTTCACAAGTGAGCATATGTAGTCGAATGTCTTTCTCGATATTTTAAAAACAGATTCAAAATTCTTTGATTTTTTCGATCCAAATAAAGGACCTATAAAGTGGAAGAGACAATATAGTCACTTGTGCATATGCGAAGCTCTGAATTTCATGTCAACTTTCATAGTGAAAATAAAAGAACATCTAAAAGATTAACTGTAATAAAACTAAAGTGTAAGGAAGGTGAAAGCAGTTAAAGTCATACTAATTTAGAGATCAGCCCTACCAACATAAGGTAGCTATATTACAAACCTTATTTCAGAAAGAAAGAGGATAAGTTGCTTTGCATCTAAAAATGGAAGAACAAGTACTATGATTTTACTTTCCAAGTGAAAATCTACACTGATAATGTACTGAAAAGCATTCACCAAAGTCACTGGAAATCATACACTTTATCATATAATAGCCTTGTATATGAATTTCCAAATGCATATTCTACTATCAGTTTTTCTGGTTTACATGAGCATAAACAATTATCAGATCTCACATCTCAGCAATCAAGACTTAACTGACTAAAGCTCACTAAGACACCTTGGTGTCCACATGGTCAATTTTATACCTTCATGTGGATTATTAACAATCCTACCAGTTCAATACATGAAGTTCCATTTCATCTATTGGAAGGCCTTAATAAAATTTTATATGAAGGTATAAGAAGAAAGTAGAAAAGTTCTTCACTACTGGTCCAAAAACTGTATTGAGTGAACTAGGAAGGAAACTCTGCCCACCCAGTGCAAAAGAAACCCCACCACCCCAGGCCCTCAAAAGAATAATGTATGGATCATTTAGAAGAGATTGATTGACCACTGCTTTGAGAATTCGCCGTATGCAAGGAGGCTGCGTAAAACATTTTGAGAGGATTTACTAAAAAGTATGTAATTTATTACTATATTAGTTCAAATTCCTAGGTCTGTTACTGAATAAGTACTTCAACCACACTATTAACTGCACACCATCAAGTTTCAAGATCTAATTATATGACAAATTACTATTTAGATCAAATTCCAGACTCTCTTATTCAAATAAGTTCTTCAACTGCACAAGTATCCAGCACACCATAAATTGTCAAGGTTGTATGGAACTAAAAGGACAAGGTTGGATCAGTACATCTTCTGGACTTGATACTCAAGGTGCTATAGAATATTAGCATCAATTAGTCCTAAGCACTCATATTATGATAGTCAAGTACAGATGATGACAAACACCAATAAAGTGGTTTTTCTTCCAAGGATGAATGCATTTTTCATTCAACATAAATCCCTTGATCACCCATCCACCATCACCTAGAGCTATGTCCTAAAGTAAGTCATTGATAATCATGGCTTAACTCACGTAAATATGTCTTGACCTACTATTGTTTTCAAAGCAAAATCAACCTGAATACCGCCACCATTTATCCACATATAGGTGGGTATGGTTCTTCAGCATAAATCTTACCAAGTTAAGGGAGAAGATAACAAGAAATGAGGAACATATGATATTTTGGCACAAAACTAAACTATGTTGTATCAAAATGATAATATTCAACGGAGAAAATCTATAGCTTAATGAGATCTTCACTTTGTGAAAAAAGACAGTGGAAACAGACTGTGAACGAACACAATACCATGCAACTCCTATAAACTTATATTTCTATGGGGGCAATTGATGATACAGTGTTTACTAATCAGTTACATTATGTATATGCATGTCAAATAAAACTGTAAAACAGTGATGAAATTACCCTCAAATATAACATTACATACAGCCTCAACCTCATATATTCATATTCAGAACTTCTAAAAGTTAGATACAACCATAGTAATAGCTGCTAAAGTTAGAGATTCAGTAAGGTGGATCCAAAGTTTAATTAATAACAAATCCAAGAGAAAAGGGATTTTTTTTTCCTTGAAGTACATATTTGAAATCTGATAAAATAACTGGATGACCAATATTCTAAGATCCACTAAACTCATAGGCTAACAAGTAAATAAAAGGCCTCATATTCCCAGTAAGATTACTTCTAAAGAATGTGATATCAAAGTAGTGCAAAAACACAAAAAACCAAACACAAAGAAAACAATGCATATTATATGTGGAAACAAATACCAACCAGGGGTCCTCTTACATGAAATATGAACATGAGTTCAGGATAATGTGAAATCACAAGGAATGTATGCCAGCAATCAATTTATCTACTGTTTCATACATATAATCAAACTATTTTGATAATGGAATACATAAAAAGATCAATCGAATTACGGCAAACCAAAATCGACCCAGGTCATAAGTGTTCACCAAATACAAAGTGACCACTTCAAATACTCTGAAAAGAAACACGAAACGAACATACCCAACAAGAAACAAAACAATGCACGGACCCAAAATCAATCAACAATATATCAAAACAAATGAAAATATACATAGAATGCATAACATAAACACACTGTAGAGAGAATGTTATATTACCAGAAATTCTTCTGGAAAAATTATCCCACCAATCCAAGGGCTGAGGTTGTGCCACCAAAGAATCAGCATCAGCATCACCATCACCATCACCATCAGAAGCAGCAGCAGCAGCCAAGACATTTTGGTCAACTTTCTTCTCTGCTTTCTTTCTCCTCTTCAACCCTCTAATGGGTCCCATTAAAACGTTAACCAAAATCAAATAATTCCTCCAACACAACAATAGAGCTATGATTGATAAAGATGCTTAAGTGGCGAGTGTTTTTGTTTCAAGTTTTGGTTTTTGGTTCAAAGTTTCGAGTGTTTTGTTGTTTCAGTGGGTCGTTGTTTTGGGTTTCAAAGCATGCAGTAATAAAGAAAGAAGTTGAGAGGAGAGTGAACGGAAATGGCTTTCAATGGAAACAAAAGAGTTTAAAAGAGAGTGACGTGGGAGTGGGATGATTTTTGTTGTTAAAGCAAAGACAATGTAGCAAGAGAAGCGATTCGAAACTAATCAAAACTTGTGTAGCGTTTTTAGGCAGGGTGCCTCTGCCTTGCCTAAGCCTTCCTTCTCTTCCTTTTATTTCTTTATTGCGTATTTACTTGATTTCTCAAAACTTTTTTTTCTTTCAAAATATATGTAATTATTTCCCTAATAATGATGATATTCTTTTTTCTCATGAATTAAGTTTAATATTTACAAATATATTGTTGTGATTCTCTGACTTTCGATATATTATAATATTTCTCCTACATGACTGTGATTATTTTATTTATTACTTTCTATTTATTTTAATATTTACCTTGTATGATTGTAATCTCCTTATTTAGTTATTGCGACAAAACTTTGAGTCACTCAAATGTATATTATTTGAGAGCAGAATATGTCTTTATTTTTTATAAATATGAAATGTAATTAAAAAAAAACAAATATGTAGCATCACATAAATATAACAACAATTGGTGATTTATATAACTAGTTAATATTTCAATTTCCATTATAGTCAAGTTGGTGGGATAAAACCCACTATTTATCTCATTTAACCTTTAGCCAATATTTGGTAATGAAGAAAACAATAATTTTAGAGATTTCAATATTTTTTCAATTGTAACTTGAGTTTCAACATTATGCATCACTCATTTATTGAATGATGAATATAAAGTTATTTATTACTCTATTTCAACATATAATTAATAAATACCACATTAATTAAGACTCAAACCATAAAATTCCTAACATTACTCTTAAGAAAACATAATAGTAAATTGTTTACTTATTTTTTATTTATTTATTTTATAAGTTGTTTACTGATTTTACTTGAAAACAGGTGGCGGTCCGCCCGCCTTTTTCTGGCAAATTATAAAACAATTACTAATCTTATCTCTTCTTTTGTTGATTTTTTTTTTCCTTTGTTTCTTTCATCTATCTTTCACCCATAATAGATTACTAGAAGCTCTGTGAATCTGAAGAAAATGATAGATGTTGCTTCTCTTTCTTTTCATAATTTATTTCCAATCAAATAAGAGAAATATTCTCTACTTTTAGTCTTTTTTAACCCTTCCCTTCGTTTTACAAATATTTTGCAACTTGAGAAACCATCAATTGCCCATTGGAAATAAGAACTTTGGCCTTTAACTTACTATTTTATTTTTTTGAAGTGACACTTGCCCCCTTCTGTCGTACACGAGAAATTGTGAGGGGAAATATCAGTTTCTCTTTGGATACAAAGTTATCTAAGAGAAAAAAATGGAAAAAGATGTGAGCTCAGTATGCAGCTAATCCAATGAAAGCAAACAATTGATGTTCTTAAGAACATTGAAGACACAACAGAACTGCCTATCTCTCATTAACCAGAAAGAATGATCATTAGAACTTCCTATAACTGTTCAACTTGAATTGTAGTGGAGTTTGTTTGATCAGCCGTTTTCTTTGGGCAGGCTGAAGAAAGATGCCCCTTTTCTCCACACTCATAGCATGTTCTTCTCCTTATCTTACCACTAACAGCACTCAAACCAATGTGATCAGTAATGTCACTTGTTCCTGAGCCAGCATTAGCAGCAACATTACTAGTAACTGCACCAGAATTATCAGCATCGTTACTAGTCCCCAAGCCAGCACTGTCAGTAACTTTACTAGTCGCCCTCTTATTAGAAGGCAGAGATCTTGATTTTGAGTTTATTCCTTTCTTAGGTGGCACTGCACAACTAATCTTGACAGGTCTTCCGCGCACAACCTCTTGATCCAACTTCAGTGCCATTGACAAAGATAGACTGTCGGAAAAATCCACATGGGCATAACCTCGGAATTCCCCAGTTTCTTTGTTGGTTCCAAATCGCAAGGATGATATTTTGCAATCTGAGAAAAGTTTCTTCAGATCCTCCTCGGTTATATCCCATGACAAGTTCCCAATGTAGATTCTGTTATAGCCCTCCACAATTTTTGGGGTAAAATCAGATGTCCTTTTGGCTTTAGTGGCCTTGTAGGGCTGAATTTTTAGGAAAAGTCCATCCCTGAGACATTATAAGTTCCATAAACATGATGAAGCGGGAATTGGCTAAGAACATAAATATGCTAATTTCGGGATACATTACTCATTTCACTTACATCTCAGATCCATCCAGAGCCAAGGCTCGTTTCACTGCGCCTTCTGTCTGTAGAAGGAATAAAACAAAAACTCAAATGAAGCAAGGCACAAACTCTATTCCAGAAGGATTAAATTTTAACAATACAGGTTAAAACAAGTTTTCAAAATTAGGAACAAGTAATGGGCATCAAGACACTGAGGTAAACAGGAAATCCGACCTGATATGAATGTTAGCCTGACTGTACCTAAAATGATTGATTAATTAGGTACAATGGATAAGGATACAACGGAATACAAAAAGAAAAAGACTTTGGCCTACTGATTATTCAGTTAAACAGGTTAAAAAAGAGAGAGATAGAGACAGAAAGAGAAAGGTGGGGGAAAATGCATCTCGATTTCTACTGTAAAACATTAGAAATGGGAAGGGGAAAGATAAACCAATATTTTCTTCTCCTTTTATACACCTAACAGAAACACAACCTTCTACGTTCTATTAAATATGAATTTACAGCTTAGCGTGAACTATTTAAATAACAACTAGATGACAAAACACAGATGAAAGAAAAATAACATTATTAGTACCTAAATAACACAAAATAAAAATTCTAGCAATCCAATTGCAAAGTGTTCAGAAGAATACAATAAGATATAACTTGAATCCAGCACAAGCATGGAAACTTACCCTGAAATTGATAATAGCAATTCCTCTAAACTTCCCAGTATCAGGAAACGTCATATAATCAATTTCAGTTATGGTGCCGCAGCCTTCAAAGTACGTTTTAATGTCATTCTCACTTGCATTATAAGGAATGCCTCCGACATAAACTTTCGCAGCAATGTCGCCATTTACTTGGCTGCATAACCATTACACACACAAAGAATAAATATTGTAAGAAAAAAATTATCCAATAATCATACAAGGAAGTCCAATTTAAGAAAGTAAGTCAAGTTATGCACAAAAGAAAAAGAATAAGGAAAAAAAAAAAAAAAAACAGAAAACAATGCTCTGTTTCATGCTAATGTCAAAGATAAAGATCAGAAAAAATATAATAACAATAATTAAACCTCAATTATCAGTATTTCACCATTGGTTCATTAGTTGGAATAGAGAAAAAGGAAATAAACCTTGATGTCAGGGTGTCATCATTAATTAGAGGTTAATGTCATCCCAATTACTTGATTAAGCATTTTTGGCTAAGCATTTAACAAGCTTATCTTTTCAATCGTCTAAATGCAAAAACGTTTGGCCGCAGCACTGAAAATGGTAGCACTATTTCCACAGGAAAAATATAGCGAGAATACCAAAACTTCTCTTGCAAAATTCAGTGCATGCATCAAATACTACTTTGCCTCTTTTCTTTCTACAATTTGTTGTGCCAATTCCAATATCTTCCAACAACTCAATTTACAATTACAATACAAAATACCCTCTATAGAGTTCAATCACCATTCACTAAATCATTTCCTACAATATAACTGGAAAGTAGCTATAGAAAACACAAACATAGAAGAAGAAAACTTCGAATAATCAATCAATTCTTTTCAATAAACTGTTTGTATCGATATTACCTGTCAATACCCCTATTTGATTCCTCATTTACAACCACTCCATCATCTCCCTTGTTTGCTTCCTCATTCTTATTAGCCTTCCTCATCTTCTTCTTCATCTGTTTCTTCTTTACCTTCTTCTTCTTCATTAACTTTCTTGCTTCCTTCTTCACATCACCATTCTCTTCTTCTCCCCCCAATCTCTCCCTCTTTTCTTTCTTCTTCTTCCTCTCTTTCTTCTCACCATTTTCACCATCGCCACCACCCACTAAATCAAGATTCCTGCTTTCATCATCATTTCTTTTCCTCTTCTTCTTCGTTTTACCCACTTCCTTATTCTCTTCTTCCCCAACATTTTTACTATTGCCACCTCTGTTTTTGCTACTCACAGTCTCTGCATCTTCAAAAGAATCTTGGGTTCTCACGCGTTTCTTTTCCCTTTTTGACAATCTGGGCTTCTGGGTAACCGAGTTCAATAGCTGCTTCAACGAATGCCCCTGAGAATTAGGATCCTGGTCGGGTCTTTCGGCTGATGTTAAAGACTCTGCTATTTCAGTTCTTAGCTTTTGCTTCAGTTTTCTGTTTGATAATACCATCTCTCCTTCCTTTAGAAGAGAAGCAAAATGAATTTTAAGGGACAAGTCTAAACCCCCATTGTTAGGGTTTTTGTTTGCAATTGAAGTTCAAATTTCTCATGAAACGGCGTCGTAAGCAACAGAGTTGGGGCTTTTCATAATTCCATTTAAAAACGACAGTTCGTTCCTACACAGTAGTTTCTTTGACCGACATGTCAACGATTTATGTGTTTTTATTTTCGGCAATATAATATTAGATGGTTTATATCCAATTGATTACTTGGTTATAAATAGATAATAATGCAATGATTAGGGGGATAAGAATTAAGATAAAATTAGAAAAGATGATGTATGTAGTTATGATTACATTAAGCTACATACAAGCTTTTGGAGCAATAGCATTTATTTAATTCAAAAGTACTTCGATAATCATTTTAAAATAACTTTTACTACTAATAATTATATTTAAAAATACATAACTTAAATTCCTTATGATAAAATTCTCATTTGTCAAATGATCAGCCCCCGTGCTTTGCTGCAGCTAATTAGTTTCTTCTTTCTTGATTGACCTACATGCATACACACAAAAAGCAAAGCCAAACATAACATTAATTGAAACAATTAACAATCTCATGCATATATATTATATATATTGCATAAAATTAAATTATTTATTACCTTTTGAATAAGTAAGCTCAATTGCTCTCCTTCATCAGCCTGTGGATTGTAAACGCACCAACAATCGATTTGAGCATGAATAGAGAAGCCGTTGACGTGGGCAATGCCACTCCAATCTTGTTTCATTAATTTGTAGTAATTACTATTTTTCTGCCTGAAGCGCTTAATAACTACAGCACCAATGGCGCCCATTGGTGTATAAAGCTTAGCCATTAGCGTTTCGTTTTCGATTTGATTTTGGATCGGCTCTGGTAATGAATTGAAGTAATTAGTTGCCCTCTTAGTGAGGAGTAAACCATGATTCATATCACAGTATGTCAAATCTTTTCGAAATAGGTATTTGAGTTCTCCAACTTGAGGATAATTTTGAATTTGATTTGGTTGAGGATCCACCATTTTTTTTTTCTCCCTAAATTTATGTTGATTAACTTTCTCTTTATATAGGAAAAGTTAACAAGAATTGCATGTGAATCAATAAACTAACTAGCAAGCAATGAATAGCTTGCATGAAATAATGAATCATGTTTAAAAAAAAATCAACCAAAATTATGTTGTCCAACTAACAACTACTTCACGTGAAGAAGGGAAAATGATTTTTTTTTTTTTTCATTCCTATAATGTCTTAATAAATCACGGTATCAATAGAGTAATTAAGTATAAATTGTGTAAATAAAACATAAGACATGTAAATTTAACATAAAATTTGTAAATCAACATTAAAGTAAAATAAAGCATAAATTACTTAAATAGAATATAAGATTTGTAAATGGAAAGTAAAACAAGTTATCATAGGAGTGGTAGATTGGTGTATTATTGATAAACAATACAAAAACTTATAAATATAAAATAAAATTTGCAAATCTATATTAAGTGTAAAATAAAACATAAACAAAGTAAATAAAGTATAAGACTTGTAAATAAAAGATAAAACATGTAAATAAACATAAGAGTGGTAAATTTGTTTAGTATTAGTAAGCAAAAAAAAAAAAAACTTATAGATATAATATAAAACTTGTAAATCAACATTAAATATAAAATAAAACATAAATGATGCAAATATAACATACGACTTGTAAATGAAAAGTAAAATAAGTAAATTACCATATATAGGAGTGGTAAATTAATATATTATTGGTAAATAAAGCAAAAACTTATGAATATAATATAAAACTTGTAAATCAACATAAAATGTAAAATAAAATAAAAATTAAGTAAATAAAACATAACAACTATAAATAGAATGTAAAATAAGTAAATTAACATAGAAGTAGTAAAAATGATTTATTATTGGTAAACAAAACATAAACTTGCAGATATAATATAAAACTTGTAAATCAACATTAAATATAAAACAAATAAAAATTAAGTAAATAAAACACAAGACTTGTAAATCGAAAATAAAACAAGTAAATTAACATAGGAGTAGTAAAATGATATATTATTAGTGAACAAAACATAAATTTATAGATGCAATATAAAGCTTGCATCAACATTAAGTGTAAAATAACATATAAATTATATAAATTAAATAGAAGACTTGTAAATTAAATGTAAAATTGGTAAATATTATAAGAGATATTTAAAAGAACAAAAAATTACAAATATAAAATATAATTCATTATAATAATGATTACCTTATATATTTACTCTTTTATTTCCAAATTGAATAATGATAAATTTAGGTCTATGTAATACATGTGATTACATATGTGAAATTTTATTAAGGATAAAACTTATTCTCAAAATCAAATTTTGGAAAACCTTTTTTTAATATTTTTTAAAAAATTTTTGTAAGATAATTGATTTTGCATCCTTCTAAATCTCATTGACAGCAACCACAAATGATATTTTAATATCATTAAGAAGTAAAGTTTGAAACTATATGAAATATTTATAAAACAAAAAATTAGATCCAATTTTTTTGATATTTCACACATGTCTAGTAGTATAAGAATGTATTGTTATTTTGTTTTGACTTGATCCACATTAAGAAAAATGATTTTACTTAATTATTTTGTACAGTAAACAAATACTATAAAAATGAAAAAAAAATTATAAATGTCCTATCATGAATATAGAATTTATGGTTAAACCAATTTAATAAAACTTTTTCCATTGTTTTCAATTCAATTGATGAGAAATTTTTTCTTTTGCTCAACTAAATTAAATAAATAAACTATTTTATATATGAATGTTTAATGTTAATTTAAATTTTTATTTTTTTTAACAAGTGTTTTGCTTTATTTGTAATTTTAAAAACACCAGTTTACCACTCTTATATTAATTTACTTATTTTACTTTTTATTTATTAGTATTATGTGTAATTTATAAAATTTATATTTATCACGGTATTGATATAGTAATTAAAAATTACATCATTATAGTATTTTCCTCATAAAAAAAAGTTCCTTCTTACTTTTCAAAGGTAATCGAAACCCCTCACATTTTACGATTCAATGAAACCCCTGATGTTAAAATTTTAATGGCCAAATCACTTTTTCTATGAACAGTTTTATTTTTTAAAATATGAGACTTTATCTTTGTTGAAAAATTATGGGCTAAAATTTTGAAAGATGGAAACGCACCTAGAAAAGGTGAACTATTCGATTACTTTTTGAAAATAAGAGGGGAGTTCCAATCAATTTTTCCAATGTAAAAAGTTTTAAAAAAGTATTGAAAAAAGTATATTTAATTTTACCAATAATTATTTGATTGGGTTGGCTGCCACCTACTTTCCTTAACTTTAAGGTTCCTTAGCTGCAAGAGTTTATTTTCTTTACTTTTCTTCAGTTTATGCGTTGGGTTTTTATTTGTTGAGTTTAAATTGTATATTTGTACTTTGCGTTTGGTTGCATTGTATATAATATTTAAAAAAAAAAAGGTTAAGGTAACGTGAACGTCTATCAAATTCGGAATTAAGGATAAAAGGGATTTGTTAATTTGTTCATTAAAATTACAACGAATGAAGAATCCACAGGTTACCAAATTACGTAACTAGTAGAGACGGGTGCCCCACAGAAACAAGTCTAGCATCTGTAGGATTCTCAAAGAAACCAAACACTATTGAGTCCCAAAATACTTGTTTATTATGAACACTTCCGGAGCAAATTAAAGAACCAAACATGGGAAAGAAGCACAAAAACAAGTAGAAGAAGAATCATCAAGGCCAGAAGCAGTTAATAAATATTGAAGATGACACAAATTAAGGATTGTTAATTTCTTCACAAAGTTAATTTTACCACAATTACACCCTGATGAATCTCATCATAGTATATAACCAATCTTTTTGGAACAGATTGATCATAACGAGAGAAGAAAATCCAGTTGATCTTCTTAGCAGTCTACCAAATGACATTCTATGCTGTATTATTTCATTGCTCCCTTTCAAATCTGCTGTTAAAACCAGCTTCCTTGCGACCCGATGGAGACACCTTTGGAAGATAACTTCGGAGAGAACTGGAACATTAGATGATGCCGTTGATGCTGTTTTTGACTTCTGTGAAGACTTTTATTATGAGCTAAACAATCTACAGGGACTTCAATTCAACTTTGGCAAAGGCAATGTGCTATTATGCTCTGTTTCCCCGGGTGGTAATAAACTTCATCTTGATTTTTCAACCGGGAAACAAGAATGTCCATTGCTTTTTTGTTGGGATTTGGTCATAAATTTCAGAATCCCTTCCAGTGAGCCCCATCATTGTATCAAGTTAATAAAAAATCTTCACTTAGTATCAGTAATGCATCATACTGCTGGGGTGATCTCATCATTAGCTTCAAAATTCCCATTTCTTGAAAGCTTTACTATTGCAAAATGCAGAGGCTTATAATCTTTATCTATTACTGCAACTCCAAGGCTTTTGAAATTATCAGTCTTTGATTGCCCTGGCTTAACATATGTTCGCATTACAGCCACCTGTCTTAAATCTTTGAGGTATAGAGGGCTTTTTCCTGAGGTTTTGAGACATTATGGTCGGTCCATGGAAGATGCCATGCTTGATTTGAGAAAAGGTCCGAGTAATAGCATCGATGATTTTTACTTTGGCCCAAAGCTATTTTCCTTGAGAAGTGCTAAAACTCTTACACTATGCAGATGGACTTATGAGGTATATGCGTCGATCAGTTTTTGTACTTTCTAGTTAGCTCGCTAGCTCGCTTTGCTTTTCTTGTCCCATTCAACGGAGGGACGTTTGATATCTAAACCTTTTTGTTGCAGGCATTGATTTACCCACATCGCAGGGTACAATTTAGAAAATTAGAGGAGTTATGGTGGATTGATTATGAGAATGATGAAAAATACAACAGTGATGCCTTAATCTCCTTCCTGAAACTTTGTCCTTTGCTAGAAAGACTTTCAGTAACTGTAAGATTTTGTTGCAACTTTGGCTGAAATTTTGTAGTCAACACTGGTTCACCAAAATCAATTTCTCCTAATCATGCAGATTAGTCCAAAACCTGGAAGACTGACAATACCATGTGCTTGCTCGACTCAATTAGCCGACGATACAATACCCAAGCAGCTCAAGTTTGTGAAATTGGAGGGTTTTAGAAATGAAGAAGATATGATCTCATTGGCGAAGCAGTTGAAAGAGGTGTTCTGTTTGGAGCCAAAAATTGTAGCAACTTCAAAGGAGATTTCTGTGAGGAGTCTGGTGAAGGCATTGGAGTTTCAGGAAGGGGAATCTGCTTATAAGTTTGTGAAAGAGGTGAGACATATTAATCAGTTATGCCCTAACCATCCTCATATGAGGCTTTAGCAATGAGACTTAGGCCCCGTTTGAGATTGAGGTTGAAACTCAATAATCTGCTTATTTTATAATTTTTGATAAAAATAGTGTTTGGTAAATTTTGTAAAAGCAGCTTATCTCATAATTTTCTTCATTTCGTCAGCAACTATTAAAAGTAGGTAGATGGTTGTTTTTCATAAGCAGCCAACTTATTCAATAAGCTCATACGCCTTTTTAAAATACCTAATATAACTTTACTATTTTGATAAAAAGACAATTATTTCGTACTTATTTATAAACTTTAATATATAAATCATTAGATATTATATTACTACCACAATTTTATTGCAAAAATTTATTGTGAATGCAATACATATTACTTTTTATTTTATTTAGATTATATAAAAATATAAATTTTTATCATATTTTATGTAATAGATTATGAAGTTCTTCAGATTTTTCTTAATTGAGTTTTTTAAATTAATTTTACATATTTAAGAAAAAAGTATGTCTAAACAATTTATTAAATATAAAATAAAAAATAATTAAAACTTATATCCATTTTGGTCATTATATAATACAACAACACTTTCTTAATAAGATTTACCAAACGCATATACTCTATTTTTCAAACTCACAGCAACCGCAACAGCACAGTTTACCAAACATCAAGCTACTTTTTTAATCAGCAGCTTATTTCATCTGCACAGCACAAACAGTTTATTTCATCAGCCTCCGTAATTCCAAACTGATCCTTGATCTTAGTTTTGTAACTTTGAAAGGAAAAATTTGTGCATGAAAGGCATTTTGGAAGAAGAAGCAAATATAGATTGTTTCTTATATTCAACACCGGCTAGATTATTGTTTATAGTAGATACAAGCTTTTGGAGGCAAAAGCATTTATTTAATTCAAAGTAAAGTGCTTGGTAACCATTTTAAAAATAACATATACTGGATAATTAAAATAGACAATAGCCTTGCTGCAGTGCAGGTGGTTAGTTTTCTTGAACCTGCACACAAAAGCCAAAGCAAATTAAGCCAAGCATAATCTGCATCCTAAGTAAACATAATGTGTATACACATATTAATGGCTGTTACCCTTTGAATAAGTAAGCTGATGATTTCTCCTTTAACACACCAACAACCGATTTTATCATTAATAGAAAAGCCATTCACTTGGGCAATGCCATTGTACTCACACCAGGTTTGTTTCGCTACCCGGTAGTAAAACTTATTTTTCTCTCTAACGCGCCGCTATAACTACATAATCAGCAACCGCCGCTGGTGTATAAAGCTTAACCAATAGTCCATCTTCAAATATCGACTCTGGAAATTCATTGAAATAATTAGTTGTGCTTCCCGTGAGACGCAAAGCATGATTCAGATCACCATATGTCAATTTTTTCCTAAATAAGTATTTGAGTTCTCCAATTTGAGGATAATTTTGAATTTGATTTGGTTGAGGATCCTCCATTTTTTTCCCTAGACAATGTTAATTAAATTTTCTCTTTATATAGCAAAGGTTAACAAGAACTGCATGTGAATAAACTAGCTAGCTAGCAATGAATTGCATGATTCATGTAAAAGAAATAATCAACAAGCATTATATTGCCCAACTGACAACTAGCTGTGATGCCGTATTACAAAATTCATACAAAAGTTTACAAAGAGTGGCATCATATTTGTTTAACAATATTAGATTTATGCAGGTACTTTGAGAGTCTACTCCTTATTGTAATCATACTAAAATTAATTACAGTGAACTACATAGGTACTATCTCTACATTAATCTTGGAACGTGAAATTAAAGACATTTTCACCCAATATAATCGAAAATTACCTAAATCATACAAATACAAAAAGGAAAAAAAAAGGGTCAAGATTATGATTGATTTGCATAGATTGATTGTTCCTCTCATTCAGTTTCCTTATTCAAAAGTCTTCACTTCAAAATCACATCGATGATGTTGGTTCATCTCTAGTTTCAAATGTCCTATTTTGTTGAAAGTTCAACTATTGCAAAACGCAAATTGGGTTACAATGTTTACACCTTAAGGCAAGTTCAAGGCCTTGCAATTTTCGGTCTATACTTGCCCACAGTTAAAATATTTTAGTTTTATAGCTACCGGACTTAAATATTTTTTATTTCAAGGGCTACTCCCCATTTTTAGATGCCATGCTTTATCTTTAAAAAAAAAAAAAAAGTCATGGTGATTGGTTTTTTTTTTTTTAATAGTTTAATCTGATGGACTTTTTGAGGCACTTCTGAAATCTTTGCACTTTTCCGTTAATTTAATACTAATTCATACTTGTCACAGTATTGGTAGTGATTCAGTCTCACTGTGAGCATTCTTTTTAGAAGTTTGTGGAAGAAGAAAATAGATCAATGAATTATGCCTTATGCATCCTTCTTCTATGATTTTATGCAATTATCTAAATTAAACACAGTTTCTTAAAAACCATTCGATCAAATTCTGGGGACAAAGAAGATTAAACTGTAAAAGTAAGTACTTCAACAAATAGATTATTGTGGCTATTTCAAATACCTTATTTTTTCTTAATATAAATATACATATATAGTTTTTTTTCTGGTTCCTTCCTTCACAAGTAATTCGGATTATTTTAGGATTTAGAAGCTACATAGGTTACAAACTCTTGATATCCAGAATTTTCTTTTAACAAAAATAAAAACTCCGGAAACTTTGTTTCCGTTGCTTTATTATATATATGCAAGTCACAGCTTCATTGAATCAATCAAGGAAAAGAAACTCCAAAACAAGGAGCGGCAGAACCGAGACAACATGCACAATAACATTCTTCCTGAAGAGTAAGGACTTAAAGAGCTTGTACCTGTGTTTTATGTTTCTGTTCTTCTTTAATTAGTTTCAACTTGACATATTGTTTTGCGTTTTTGTTTTTCAAAAATACAGAAATCAAGTTTTTGAGGGGACGAAAGATGAGGACTTCATCAGCGAATTACCAGATGATATTCTTTTCAGGATAATCTCTCCACTCCCTTATGAAACTCTAGTACAGACCAGAACTCTCTCCAAGCGTTGGAGAGAGTTATGGAAGAGGGCCCCCGATTTCTGTGGAACAATTGATGGTATCCCAATTGTGATCACTTCCCTTCTTGATCCGTTTTACAGGCAAACAGCTACGCATAATCATCGCGAAGTCCAGCTTCACTTTGGCCACAGCGGTGGTCTTCTTGCCACCATTGAAGATAATGGGACACTTCATTTAAATTTCTCTGATGGAGGACAGGAAACTCGTAAGCATTTTGACTGGCGTTTAAATCTCAATTGTCGGTTCATAGTCCCAAAGGCATTTTCATTTGGGTTTCAATCAGTAAAATCCCTTCATTTAAATTGTGTCAACCATCTCACCAAGGAAAAAGTTTCTTTCCTTATTTCATATTTGCTTCTGGAGAGTTTGCATATCACTGATTGCAAAGGATTGTGGTCACTTTTTATTCATTGTAGTTCCAGTCTTAAGACCTTGAAAATTGTGAATTGCCTTGCGCTGAGAGACATCGATTTGTTCACAGACAAGCTGGAGAATTTGTGTTTCCAAGGAAAAATTCCCTGGTTATGGCTCCATGGCATGCCTTTCTTGGAAAATGTCATGTTTGAAAGTCCTCCATGTTCAGATTCTTGTCGTCCAAGTCTTCTGCAAAGTCTAGTCAGAGTGGTAAATGTTAAAATTCTTACGGTATCTGGTTGGCTTTTTACGGTAGGTACTATTGCCTTTGCTTATCTTGGAGCTTGTAAAGTATACTTCGATTTGAATCTTGCTTATTGACCCAGTTGATGTTTCAAATTTTTTGTTTGATCAGGAAGCACTCCGGATTCGACCTGAATTCATAATGAAGCAGAACATCCTGCTAAAAAATTTGAAAGAGTTAAGGTGGATTGAAAGTTCAATGGACAATCTCAAGATAGATACCTTAATTCTATTCTTGTCAATCTGCCCTTCTTTGGAAAAGCTATTCATAAATGTAAAGATTCTTTGTTCGCTTTTTTCAATTCCAGCATACTGCGGTTTACTGAATTTCTTTTGTTCTTTTATCCCTTGACTGATTGTTTATATATGCTTATTATCTACTAAGTTAATTCCTGTTCATGATTTTCAGATGGATGCTACTAATTATGACACTCCAGTTGAGACAATCCCCGCAATCTACAGGGATGCATTGACTAACAAGGTCAAAAATACATGCTTAAATAATCTCAGGGTGATAAAATTTGAGAATTTTACAAATGAGCACGATGAATTTAAATTAACAAAGCGTCTGCAAAAGGTAGCTTCCGTTGGGGCGATCTTCTTGACAACACCAAATGGAGAATGAAGAAAGAACAAGAATCAACTTGAGATTTTAGAGTGTTATTGACAGTTCAAGCATCATCTGTAAAAGCTGCAGCATGAATTCAGGAAATGCAGTGTTGATAGTCATATGTACCAAACTTTGCCGAATAGAAATTTGGCTCCTTTAGAGCTCAATGAATGATTTTTGTAACATGAAATGAATGAGACTAGGCTATTACAAGTAGTCTGTTTTATATAAATGGTGTTCCAATTCATAAACAGCTAGTGCTAATCACTTATTTATGCATTTCTTGATCCGAAAGCCTTTTTCTGTGTTTAATTGATGATTTTTTATTTTTTATTTTTTGGGTCCAGAACTTATGTGTATGATCAGTTTCTCAATGAGACCTGGTCAATGAAATTTCACATATTTGCAGTTGATCATGTACTTTTTCCTAATAGAGCAGATAAGTTGTTCGGTATGTTCCAAGCACTTCAGTGTCTTACACACATACTCTCATAGTAACCAAAAAGCTACTTCTCTGACTTTTTGTTAACATTATATGATTTTCTTCATATTAAGTGTATCTTTGTCAAACAATAGTTCCACACTCAATATATTCATTGGATTATGAGACTTTATTAAGGCAATCAAATGCCATTTCTTGCGCTCTTAGCTTCATCATGAAAAAGCAACCAAGTCCTATTAGTGACTCAAGAATAAATTAATGTAGTCAAATCCTCCTGCGATATCTGATTATGGATTGCACGCACGACTTTAATCCATATACAGTGCACTTATGTGTATATAAATCACTTGGCGCAGTTAGGAGCAACCTCTATCCTTACAATTCACATTCCAAAGTGAGTAATCCTTTTTCTTCACTTGTTATTAATTGTTTCCGTAATGTTGACTAACAAACGTTTTGCATGTATAGGAATCCGTTTATGGAAGAAACTGCAGGTGATATAATTAGCAGCTTACCAAGTGAGATCCTTTTTCACATAATATCTTTACTCCCTTTTGAATCTGCAATCCAAACCATTTTTCTGTCAACGCGGTGGAGACTTCTGTGGAACATGGCTTTAGTGCAGAAGCATGGAACCAAGGAAGATGTTGCTTCGGCAGTTTCTCAGTTTCTTACAAATTTCAATGAGCATGATCCGAGAAAGAATACAAGGAGATTTATGTTCCACTTTGGCAAAGATAGTATTCTCACAGCTATTATTGCACCAAATAATAAACTTCATTTGCATTTCTCTGCTATAAAACAAGAATTTCCGCGGCGATTTGGTCTAGTTTTGGAGCTGAATCCTCAAAATCCTATCCACCAACCAAATCCCCCAGCCTTCTTTGTTAAAACTCTAAATCTAAGTTCAGTTAACTATCTTTCCAATGATATTGTTTCCTCTATAATTTCGAGTTTTCGGTTTCTCGAAAACTTGAAGATCAGTGGATGCAATGGACTAAGAACTTTATACATAGATTCAAATACAAAGCTTCTAGAGCTTACAATCTTCGATTGTCTTCATTTAAAATCTGTCTGCATCAAATCTCCTAAACTTAGGACTCTCCGATATAGAGGGCCACTTCCTTGGTTTTGGCCTGAAAATCACTATAACCTGGAAGATGCCATGCTTGATTTTAGGAAAGGTCCTGGTTATAGAGGCTTTGAGAGCTGTGATTTTGACCCGGTTCTATTGACCATTAAGAATGCTGAAGTTCTTACACTATGTAAATGGACTTTTGAGGTATGTCTCGAAGAAATAAAGTATATTTTGAAATGTTGGTTTAGAACTTTTTATGTTATTTTGCGTCACTAAACAGTTGAACTTCTAAAACCTCTTGTTTGCAGGCATTGATCTGTCCATCATTATCCTCTGTAGAAACAGAATTCCAATTCTATAACTTAAAAGAATTGTGGTGGATAGATAATTCGTCTGAAGGATACAGTAGTGACTCCTTAATCACCTTCCTGAAACTGTGTCCTTCTTTAGAGTCTCTCTTCATTACTGTAAGTGACTCTATCCGTAAACTGCATAATAAGTAGGATCAAGTGCTTTGAATAGCTAACATTTCGGGTACTTTTGAATCTGCAGAATGATCCTGAAAGCTACCACATGGCAAGCACAGCCGCATGCTCAAAACAAGTTGGCAAGCATTCAGAATTGGGAAATCTCAAAGTGGTGAAACTGGAGGGATTTTTAAATCAAAATGATGAGATCAAATTTGCTGAGCATTTACAAGAGATAATCACTGTGGATCCCCTCATTCTAGCAACATCTGATGGAATTTGTTGGCGGCGTTTGGTAATTCCATCACAATCACAACAGACAAAGCAGGGCGTGTCCAACTTGGAAGTGCTAGCAGCCACACAATAAAGCAATTATTCATACAAGTTAGTAAAAGAAGTAAAATATAAGAAAGAGTTGCTTCCCAAGCATGCTCATGCGTGTCTGTGACAAAACCTCTTTTCATAATCCTAAGATCCTGTTTGGAATTGAGGTAATGTATCTTTTAAGCCACAGCTATTATAGAAAAAAGATATAAGTAGAAAATAAAAGTTAATAACATGCAGTAAATATAAATTTTAAATAATAATCTTGACAAAATTATTAAACATATAATAAATTTTCTATTATATAAGTGAAAAATCATTTCAATATAACTTTCAAGTTATAGCAGGTAGTGTTTATCAAACACTTTAATCTTATAACTTAAAAAAGTATAACTGTCCAACCTCAATATCAAATGTAACCTAAGTCTATGATAAGATTTTCATTATGTCTTGTAAACTAGATTAGCAATGCATTATGCATGTGCCACGATTTGTTATGACATGGAATTTTTGCGTTAATTTTGGTCTAATAATATACGAAAACTTGTTTTTCAATGTCTTATATATTTATGTGTTAATTTTTTAAGACATGTAATTTCTTATTGAGAGGTATCTCTATTTTAATGGGTTATTTCACTATCACTGCTTGAAATGAATTAGTAGATAGACTGTAAAATGTTTCTAGACATTATCTGGTGTAGGTTGGTTATGTATTACAAGCGAAATACCTTTCAGAGGGCATAACTTAGGTTACAGGTGTTCATTTTCAGCGTATAATATATCATTTTGAAGCTTACGACGAGACGAATCTAACCGAAATAGCTTGCACCGTCCTAGCTCATTGTCGAACAAGAAATTCAATTTTTTTCCTGGTCGTATTTTAGTTTTAAGATTTTTTTTCTATTTTTCCTAATTCTTCTAGGATTTTTATCTTTTTTTTTTTTTTTCTAGAACTCATATTTGAGTGCCATTTATTTTTATTTTCTTTTTTTGATTAGGAGAATTTTGGGATTATTATATAAAGGGGTCTAAAACTCTAGTTTGTACTATTTAGAATTATTCAATAACTCTTTATTCAAAAACTGTTTCATCTATCTTCAACCTTTTTACGCTTCCGTTTCGTCATTATCTCTTCGTAATTGCACCGATACTGGTCGACATCACTGATAATAGAGTGAATGATTTTTTTATTTTCTGTATCTATAGTGAACAATGACATTTAGACAAAGAAAAAAGGAGCGAGATTGATAAATTTTTTTAATATACTCTATTTTAGACTAAGTCCTTCGGTCGCTATTTCTTGTTATACAAGTTTTATCAATAGAAACACAATCAGGTAAAATATCTTTGCACTGTTTATGAATATGTCTTTGTTGTGATTCACCACAGAGCTGAAGAAAATTTCTTCAGTCATATTCAAATTATGCGTACGAAAGATTGGGTGGAAATTAGAGATACCAATAGATTAAAATATAACCATGCGCGGAGACAGGAACAATGTCACAAAATCAAAAGATCGCACTCATAAGTGATGTCCAGAAAATGATATAATTGAAAGATTTTTCTAATCAGCTATGTAATGATCACCAGCTTGCTGCTTGAACGTAGAATGATTCATTTGCCAATTCCTTCGTTTTTTTTTTTTTTTTCAGAATGATGATTTTTTTTTAATATTTATATTGGCTTTACCTTTTCACTTGATGAGTTTAATTTAAAATGTTGGAGACAATTGCAAATTCAGCAAGAAAGATTCACAAATATAGCAAGACATAAATCCATCCACTCCTAATATAAATGATAACAACAGCAACAACAATAAAAGTACAAAGAAACACAACTTCAATTCTCTCCACGATCTAAAACGATAAGAGAGACAAAGGTTTTTGATTAATTAGATTCTTAGAAATCATTGGCAGGAAGTGGCTGGTGAGCGTTGTCATCGATGAAGATGTGGTCGTAAACAATGGCCGCTATCGCGGCGCCAATAAATGGTCCAAGCCAGTAGACCCAGTGGTTAGTCCAAGTCCAGCTAACCACAGCAGGACCAAAAGAGACTGCTGGGTTCATTGATGCACCATCAAAAGCGCCACCAGCCAAAATGTTGGCACCAACAATGAAACCGATTGCAATTGGTGCAATAGTGCCCAGATTTCCCTTCTTTGGATCCACTGCTGTTGCATACACTGTGTAGACCAAGCCAAAGGTCATCACAATCTCAAAGACAACTGCATTCCATGATGAGACGCCAGATGATAGTGCGAATGCCGATGTTTCCTGCAGATCCCATCGAAATTTCAAGTCAAATTAGGCATTAAATTTTGTGTTAATGCTGTATACAATTTGCATTGGCCAAGTTGCTTACCAATCCACCGGTGGAAAACTTGAGCAGCAAGCAAGCAACAACTGATCCTAGCAACTGTGCAATCCAATACAGGATGCTCCTCAACAATGTAATGTGGCCTCCAACAAATGCACCAAATGTCACAGCTGGGTTCACGTGACCCCCAGAAATATTTGCACCAACTGAAACAGCTACAAATAGGGCAAATGCATGAGCCAGTGATGCAGATATAAGACCGGCCGGCGTGGACGCCCCGCCATCCGTTAGCTTGCCTGCAAACAGAAAGAATCCACCGATCAATTTCTGTAACCAAAACTGTTGTAAAATTTGATACAAATTTATTTAATGCCATATATCTGTCACTGTCACGTATACTAATACTAAGTCACTATTTCAATAGTAACATATATTATTTCATGCAAGCTTAATTATGACCCCCCCAAAGAAAAGGGATCCATTTAAATATTAAAATACAAGTAATTATTAGAATGTAAGATCTTACTAAAGGCCATCCCGGATCCCTGGCCGGCGAAAACAAAAATAATCATCGAGAAAAACTCAGCTAGAGCCGCCTTTAACGCATCAGGATGGCTTGCCTCTCCCGGCGTGCCGATGGCAATTCTGTAGATTGGCATTTTTATCGAAAATTTTGTCAAAGAAAAACGATATTGTTTTAGCTCAAAAGGCTTCTTACAAGCTTGCTGGCTCTGTTTTGTGCTCCGTTTTATATTGCCTAGCGGTGTTGTAAGAGTTTCTAGCACATTCATATATATATATATATATATATATGAGTAGAGAGAACGGCTAAGGAACCGTTACAGCCGGTACTCGGTAAAGCATAGTGACTGAGCGACCAATTAGGAGTGTCTGTTTTCTCATACGCCACACTTGGTGACTTTACAGCTAATGCATAGAGGCCCCACTTGTTTGGTTATGGTGGGTGACTGTGTGTGTGGTGGAGATGCGATTTAGCATCTGCAGAATCGGCAATGAGGAAGATATGGAGATCGCCGACAAAGCGACGTGGCGGGCCCTGCTTGTTGGAATGTGTGGTTGTGATTGCATCAGCCGAAACTCTTTGCGCTACGGACGGCGAGTAGTTGGATTGAGACAAGACCGACCATTGTAAATTTGTAATTATCAAATGTGTTAAACGGTGGACTTGGCGGGAGTTTTTATTCAGTGTGGTCGGGGACCCATTTTTTAGGCTGGGTCGGCTTCAAGTGGGCCCGACTATGATTTAAAACAAGCCGCCCAGTTTGTAGAGCCAATGGACGATTATTCACGTTTTTTTTTTTTATATATATCATATTCATCACAGATTCCACTGTAGGTTTTCCCTACGTCAGTGTAACGGAACAATTTAATAAAATTATACGGCATATTAAATTTTTTTTTTTTAAATGATGGATCACTATTAAAATGAATGGGGAATGAAGCAAAAAATTTCTGTAGTTAGCTTGATTATTATTGAGCTAAATAAACCTATTTTACTTACTATCATTCTATAATGGCTTTCAAAATTATTTTGCAAATATCCTGTTAATTTAACTAGTGAAACTGAATAATTAAATTAACACAATAGGTTCCGAATTTCGACTTTTTTCTTATGTATGATGAGAAAATTGAGTCGTCATCTTATTACATAGTTAATATATATATATAGAGAGAGAGAGAGAGAGCGAAACAAATTCTAATTGTTACAATTTTAAAATAATTGATTGATTAGATTGATTATCAGTCACAGATATATGACAATGGTTTAAAATTTTAGCAGGTGCTAGAAGCATCGAACTAGTTGGGGGGGAAAAATGGAAAAAGTATGGATATACTGGTCGATGAAACACGGCATCAGATTTGGAACACTATTTTTAATGATCACATGGTTTTGCAGACAATAATTTTTTGGCTTTTCTGGAAAAGATATGTTGGGTGTCAGTCAAACTTGTGATATGGTCTATATCCAAGATAGCTACAGATTTGGATTGTGCTCACAGGTTGCGAACTATTGCTTCATGCATCCATGATTCCCTAAATTTCATTGTCAGTTGGGCTTCTGCAATGTTCCCTCCCTTTCTCTTCTTCTTCTTCTTCTTCTTTTTTAATTTAAATTTGTATGGGATAAGAAAGTGAGTGGTTATGAGCACAAAATACTTTTATGGTCATCAACTAAGTTATTTTTAAAAAATTTTAAGAATGAGATAAAACTAAAAAGGTTTTTTTTTTAATGTATACAATTTCTTCAAGAATTTTACCACACATATATTCACTCTTATTTGATAAATTGAGAAATATAAAAATTATATGTGATAAATTGTGTGTCTCAAAACTATCTCAATCAAGTTAAGTCACTGTATGGAACTGTGGGTTACATTAAATGACGACAATGCCTATAACCTAATTGCTTAATTTGTCCTGTCGTCGTAAAGTGACTAAATAAATCATCATGCATAAATAAATTCCTGATTTTTGTATATGAATCATCCATACTAATTTATTATGAGACGACCAGTTGAAGGTTACATCATTTTTCATTATTGGACCGACTAGTAGCTAGTTTTCTTCTTCATGTATAATTACAGCTTAGATATTCAAGAGTTTCACATGTTATATATATATATAGTTCATCTCTAGTGTAGCCGTCCTCATTTTTTTTTTTTTTCATGCAGACACGTTTTTAAACCGTATGATTTAAGAGAGTTAATTTTTAATACTATTAAATCGTACGACTTTATAGTTAATTAAAAAATAAACCTATTAAACAACATGGTTTAAGAGCGTATTAGCACAAAAAAAAAAAATTAAGGACATTTGCACCTAAGAATGATCATATATATGTGCATGGCTTAACAGAGTGACCGCATGAAAATAAAAAAAAGAGGGCAGTCGCATTAGATAAAGACTTTACATACAAATACAAGAATATGTATATGTATCTATATATGTATCATGATCCAAGAGAGATATTGTCCTTTTTCTAATCTTCCATATTTGAACCATTAGATGATACGCGCTAAGATTGAAAAATAAGCTAACAATCTACATTGAATGTGAATATAATGGGAGTAATTAAGCTCATTATTTCAATATATGGATGCGATTCTTTAATTCTATTATAAGGTAGAGTGATTTAGAAATATTCAAACTTCGCTGTCAATTGAAGTAATTAAAATCAACATTTTTTGTTGGAGAAAATAATCAAAACCCCGCATGTTATTTATTTAAATATACTGTACATCCCTCCTTATGTCTCAAAACTCAATAAAGTTTCACTATCCATTAAAAAAAAAACTGTTGTTTTTGTGCCTTCTATTATTTTATTCCTGATTGATGAATAAAAATTTCTAAAAGTAAAATTGTAAAATACACAAAAAAAAGGTTAAAGTTGACCAATTTTTTTTAAATAGCAAAACTGCAAAAGAGGTTTTGAAACATGAGGGGGTAATGTCATATTAATTTATTGAAAGAATCATGGGGGTTTTGGTCATTTCCTTGTTTTTTTTATTTGTTGATGATCAAGACGAAAATTCTCATTAAGTTCGTCAGTAATTTCTTTGAATGGACGAGAAATTCTTCCCTTCTAATCCATGAGTATGTTATATAAATCTTCATTCAATATTGATTTAGTTCTTTACACAATACGATATAGTGGTTCAAAAGAGTTATGATTGCATAAAACAAAGTATAATTAAGAAATTAAATCAGGCGAAAAAAATTATGATTGTGATTAGATATCTTGTATTGTATTGTTTGTTATGTCTTGCCTCCTCATATTATAAAATAAAGAAAAAGGGAAAAAAAAAAACACTAGTTATTAAGAAAGAAAAATTTGCTAACCACTTATTGATTTAGAGTAGATAACTCTTTGCTTTATCCTGGAGATTAAGTCTTTTCATATGTGTGAACATATACTTTTTTTTTCCCCTTTCCTGAATTAGACTTCAACTTTAATAAGACGAGAGATTGTTCCCGTAAGCATTGGGCTTGCCTTCAAGTCCCTGCACGACTTACAATGATTTTAATGTTAAAAAGTAGACAATGGCTTATAATCTAACGTCTATCATGAGGATTTTGACACATATTTTGTTAATTAACTAAAGGGAGTTTGGATCATTGTCCTCAAGAAAAGAAAAATAATAGGGATAAACACTTTACATCATTTGCATTATTAGTATTTTACGTCCGATATTTTTCATACAAAAACATCAGGTATATATATATATATATATATTGGCTGTAACTTCAGCGCTTGTGCATACTTTGATTAGTCACAAACAATGGGATTTTCTTCAGTGTCCTTGTTAGCTTGCGTCTTAGCCTATTAAGTGCTTCTAGTTTTGACCAAATTTTTCAACCGTCATATTTTACTATCTTATCCTAAAATAAGTAGGTAAAAATTAGTAAAAAAAAATCATGAAAGGGCAATGTTCAACAAAGTTTTTTAAAAAAACTGTGGATGCTAAACTCTGTTCACATGCATGGATATGGGGTGAATTTGGTTATCATTACCATAAGTAAAAATAAAACAAAACAATACGTAAGAATACATGATGTTAATCAATACCGATCAATTTTATATAGTGTTTATTATGTCGTGTCTTGAACCAGCTCTTATTTCTTTTTTTAATGAGAAGATTATACAGAAAAAAAAAAAGAATTAAAAACATTAGATTAAAGCCATTAAGCCCTATAAAGTGACGAGTACCCACTTTATAACTTATTTTGTTATGAATGAAACAAAGAAAAATTGTCTAATTTTCTCTCGCTCTCTCTCTCTTTATCTCTCGATATATATATATATATATATAAACAATATTGTCTCGGATCAGCTGTATACACAAAGGACAACAAATTACTTCAAATCGTTTCCGGAGTCCAATCAAAATCAATTTCCCACAGGAATATTACAATTCAGTGCTATACACCAAAATGCCGAAGCTAAAGATGCATCTATTGATTTGGGCAAGATCGAATCTAGTACTGTGTGCATTAAACCTGGGTGCATGGTGTAATCAAGACGGCGCCGCCGGCTTTCCTATTGGTGATGAAATTATCTGTTATTGGTGTGTTTACAATCCGGAAGCCGAAGAAGATGAGTTGAGCTTACTTATCCAAAGTGTAACAACTAAACTAACCATTAATTAATTACACTAAATATTTTTAATTTTATCTATCCCTCCATGTTTATGCATCATGCATGCATATTATGTTTATGTTTAATTAATTCAATGTAATAAAAATTTTCCATCTCGCACTTTAACTCACCGGACAAGCACTCTTGAATATAATACATACGTGATCGTTTTATTAATTTGAAGTTATAAAACATAAAATTATGCTTTTGACTTTGCTTTGCTTTTTGTGCACAGGTTCATGATTAAGACGATTGATGCTAAAGGTGCATCTATTGGAAGTCAGGATGTGGTTGATAAATAAGCATTCATTATTTTCTGTTTTAATTACCAAGCGTAAGTTACTTTTAAAATAATTAAAGCGCTTTAGAATTAAATAAAATGCTTTTGGCTCCAATGGCTAGTATATCGCAGAAATTTTAGAATTTTGGACTATGGAAATATAATAAGCGTATTGTTTAACGTAATGAACCACAGAATCTATTAAAACAAACACACCCTTTGAAGAAATTAGCCTTCACTGTTGTATTTACAGAATTAGAACTTAACTAAAACAAACACACCCTTTTGTATCTATGAATTTGTGTTTGGCTTACTTTCCTTTTGTCATTCGGTAATTAAAATAACCCTTATATAGAGTTGTTTTTGCGTTCAAACTCCATAATCAAACGGTATCCCTGCAGAATTAAGAAACGAAAACTCTTCGATATAAAGAGCCTAGAAAAGAATAACCATTTAAATAAATTAAAAACAAATTATTGAGTCGTAGCTTCCTTTTTCACGATGAAAGAACATAAGTTTCTGGTGAAGGAGATGGATAATCAAATAGTATCATTAGAAAAAATCCATCGTCTTCAAATTCAAGACGAAGCTCTCTTTTTAGCCTCTCGTATTGCTCAGCATCCAAGAAACAAAGCTACCGGTGAATTGCGTGAAAGATTCATTGATATTCTTTTAAAGGGTATCAAGCGCTGCTTAAATAGTAGAGATAAGTATCAAAAAGAACTCGATAAACACAAGTACTTTCTCCGGCGAGCGGTGGTTGAGTATGAACAACTTGTTAAAGAAGATACTGATCATAGCAGTAGGTCTTTTTGGCTTCGGCAGATTGACAATGAATTGAAGGATGCCTTTTTTGAGTTGGTTTCGTTTATGAAGTTGAGAATGCAAGTGGAATATGATGATTTTGTTTCTTGTGTGCATGATGCTAAGAGAATGAAGGATTATTCAAAGATTCTTGATCAAATTGATGCTAGGGTTCATGGGAAATTCAAGGAAAAATTGGCCGTTGATGTTGAAGAAATCGCGTTTGTAGCCAGTAAATTGACTGGGATACCGGCTTCCTGGTTTTGTACTAAGCCTGAAGAAAGATACATGAGAGTTCAAGAACGGTTGAAGAAGAGAGTATTTGGACAGAATGATGCAATTGATGTAATTTTTGAGGCCTTGACGAAGCCAAAAGCCGAAAAAGGATTATCATCGAGGCGGCAATTAGGGTTGTTTCTCTTTGCCGGTCCGAATTGTTCGGGTAAGGCAGAGCTTGCTAAAGCCATTGCCAATGAGCTTTATGATAATAATGACAATGACAATCACCTTATTCACTTTGATATGGGAAATTATACGGAGCTTGAGTCAATTAAGCATTTTTTTGATTCACTTGCTGCATTGGTGAAAAAAATGCCTTATAGTGTGGTACTTTTCGACAAGATTGAGAAGGCTAATTCCTCTATTCTTAATCTCTTGCTTAAGATTTTGAAAACAGATTTTAATCAAAAGGCAACGAGAGGGATTGCTGCCTTTGATCTTACAAACACATTGATTATCATGACATCGGATTTGAAAGATGAACAAGTGTATGAAGTGATGCTAACTGCTACTTACGGGAGGGTTAATGAAGTGACAGGAAGCTTATTTAAGCCTAGTTTGCTTAAGCTGTTGGACAAATTGGTAGTGATTGATTTGGCAGTTCCTTTATTGGATACCACTCGGCTTTTGCTTAGAGAATGGGCGTGTGAAGAAACAAAGAGAAGAAATAACGATAGTAAAGCTGTGATTGTGTGTGCTTCAACTTCAGCATTAGTACACATAGCATCAAATGCTGCGAGGAAGTATGGCCAAAACGGGGAGGGATTGAAGAGGTGGGTGGATCAGAGAGTGATTTTTCCTATGACGTCAAAGATGATTGTCGAAGATGATGGAGTTGCGGGAAACATCACTGTTTACATTGACCTTATTGAGGAGATAGGAGAGCTCTCGTTTAATTTGAAGCGCAACTGATCATCGAGTCATATGCAATTATGCATGCTGCTGCCTGGCTTCATATTTTTGACTCAATCAGTCATCGAAGTGCAGTTCTTTTAATTTGCTAATTTTTCATTATGTCTTTTTCAATATTCATTTTTTATTAGTAACTAAGTAAAATCATAGCCAGAAAAATTTAAGCATATAGTTGTTAATTGCTGTTCAATTCTTCAATGTTTTTTGGTTTGTCCTTTTTTCAATTTGAAAGTGCCTTGCAAATTAAATTGAAGCTTATGTAATCAAGAAAGTTATCAAGATGAAATAAAATATTGGGTGCATTTGGGATTGAGGTTGGGTAGCTGTAACTTTTTAAGTAATAACACTAAAATGTTTGATAAACACTTATAACTTGAAAGTTATGTTGATATGAATTTTCATTTATATGATAGAAAATCTATTATATCTTTAATAATTTTGTCAAAATTATTATTTAAAATTTATATTTATTATATATAATTAAATTTTATTTTATAATTACAATTTTTTTCCACAATAGGTGTAATTTAAAAGTTACAACACTTCAATTACAAACAAGACTGTAGCTATTTATATATTAGTAAACTAGTAATTAATACACGGTGAACCAAATTCTTATTAATATATATAGTAATGTATAAAAGGCAAATTAAACTCAAGATCATTAGTTGAATTACCTCTCAAATGATTTCGTATATTGCAAATTAATTAAGTACCTTCATTGTCAAATTCAGTTCCCAAAATCATTTACCACCATTGCTATAGAACCCATCAGCAAATTCCGGCTGCTTTGCTAACATGTATATTATTCTTCATCAAGGAGCGCTGAAGCCTCCCTTAGTAACTAGTTTGAATTGTACCTCATTAGTAGATTTTATTTTGTTGAAGTCAAGATGCTTAGTGGAAAAAGATTGCATGTACATATGATGGGTGTTCTTTAACATATATAATACATTAGCTCCATATCAAATTAATTTTAAACATTCTCATTTCCCTTTTTTTTTTTTTAAATTGACATCAGACTCTCAAAAAGGTTGTAGATAGGAGATTTCTTTCTTTGTTTTATTTTTCCCTCTCATTCTATAAATAGTAGATTCACAATGTTTTGATAAAGTTACATATTCACGTGACGACACGTCGTCTATGGATCAAGTAGGTGATTTTATCACTAAGCCATTTGGTGGTTCTTATGCATATATCAGTATTAGTGAAAAAAAATACAAAATAATAAAAATAAAATATTTGCATTATGTGTTGTTTTCATTTAGGGCAAAATTATGTTGCAACTGTGGTATGGTACCACAGTTGCAACCAGCCATTGGATCCACAGTTGCATTGGCTGGATCCAATGGCTGAAAGCAACTGTGGTACCTTACCACAGTTGCAACATAGTTGGACCCTTTCATTTAACTAATAGTATTATGCGGCTTGCCACATTAATCTATAAAATTGTACGAACAGTTTAGAGCTCTAGCGCATATTATTAATATAAAATCTCAACGATTACTTCAATGAATTTTAGCATGAATGTTATTTCATCCTAGCCATCGGGCTGGCCTATATGTTCCAATTTAAAATTATAAACTTTGTTAAAATCTAAAAAAAAAAACTATTAAACCATATCACTTAATAGCATTTTTAAACTTTAATAAAGTATAGGATCTCGCTCCAAACTAGTACTTTATATATATATAAAGGGTGTCGTTTTAATAGCTCCAGATCCCCTCGTTTATAATGTTACAATTATTAATGTTATAACTAATACAATGATGGAATGCAAATTTAGGGCCCTCGATAATTAATGTTTATTTATTTTTATGACTTGGAGAAAACGATGATTAACTAAACTCAATCAAACCCGAAATAATTTAGATTAGATTGGGCTAAATTTTTAAAGGGGTTGAGTTGGGTATGGATTTTCTAAAGATCGGTGCTTTTTACACCCCTATAATACGTCGATAAAATAAAACCCCTCTTCTACTGAAATTATTTTAAAGTACAAAACACTAATATAATTAATCCCAATTATCTTCTCTCTCTCTCTTTTTTTTTTTTGGGTCTTTTGCTGTAAATTCTTTAAATTCATGATCAAGTCATTTTCATAATTTTTTCATTCTATGACTCTCATCTGTACAAATTTAAAATTATCCCCTTTTTTTTCAAATTAATTATTTTAATATTGAAAAACTAGTGTTCTTGAGTTTTGTAAAGAGAAAAATTATTGAGAGAAGAATAGAGATAAGGAAACTTCAAAAAGATTATTTGTGGAGAGTAAGGTAAGTAGACTATAAAAATATATATATTCAAGAGTGAAACAATTGTTGGAAATAAAAGAAAACTGTTGGAAACTAAAATACACACAAATGAAGCATGATAATTTAGAAGGAAAGGGTATTTTTGGTATTCAATAGAACACAATTGAAAAGGGGTTTTAAAAGGATAATAGAGGGGGTGTTAACAGCCTCTCTCTCTTTTCTAATAAAACTTGTGTTACTTGGGATAGAATCCACCGCTTTCCTTAATTGCTCTCTCCTATTAGTCGACTGCTTTCTTATTCCATTATGTTTTCGATTCAGTATAGGGAAAATAAATAAATAAATAAATAAAAACCTTTATTATCAAAACGTTTCCAATTTAATAGGAAAACTTCTTTCTACAGGAGACTATATTTGGGTACATATATATATACATTCATATGGTACCATTCTTGGTTGATTTAATATCTTTTTACTTTCTTTCATAATCACTGATCTTTGATCCCGGCATGGCCATGGAGATGACGAACGCAAACAGCAATAAGAAGAAACCCTGTGGCAAGGGTCGTAGAAAGGTTGAGATCAGGAAGATAGAGGATGCTTCAAGTCGCATAGTGGCGTTTTCGAAGCGTAAGAAAGGTCTCTTCAATAAGGCCGGTGAACTTCACCGGTTATGTGATGCAAATATTGCTGTAGTAATACAATCTCCATCAGGCAGGCTTTTCTCTTTTGGCAAGCCCTCAGCCGATCATGTCATCGACAAGTTTCTTCGCGACGCCGGTTATAATCATCAGAGCAAGGAGGAAACAGAAGATATGGAGGAGTCAACAGAGCTTGGAGGAGGAGGAGGAGGAGGGGTTGAATATTGGTGGGAAGAGTCGACAGAAGGTTTGAGCTTGGAGGAGCTGAAGAAGTATATGGATTCGTTGGAAGCATTAAGGAATAATGTAGCTATCAAATTAGAGGAAATGATGATGCGTAGAGCTTGTGAAAGGGACCTTTTGAGTTTTATTTAATAATAATAATAATCTTTAGCTATTTATGTTACTTTTTTTAGTTTAAATATGTTGTCTTTGTCACGGAATTATTAGCTCAGTTTGATGATTACAAAAGCGTTTTTTTTTTTTTTTTATAAATTCTATTGTGGCACTTAATTGATGAAGGTTCTCTCCTTCTCACTGTTTAGATTTGGGATAGCTATTTTACTCAGATGTTGGACAAGTATTCAAGTAGCAGCTTAAAAAGTTGTTATTCATTTTTCATCTTTTAATTGAGATCTGTCCCATGAAAGTTTTCTTTTGTGAAACAAGAATATACGCAAGAACCACATCTTGTATGGACTAGCTGGTATATATATACGACTCTCAGCGGGTTTCGTTATAGGTTTGGTATTCAAACAATTACTCAAAATTCTATACGGGTATGGCGAAGATTGCATTGCATAACTTTTGACCATCTTAAAATTCATTGGGACTCCAAATTTAACTCAATGTATTGATAATAATATAACTTTCGATATAACCAGTTGCACTTCACTAAAGCTCTTTATTGATTTTAACAACGGAGCTTCTCAGGAATTTTTCCTATTTTAGGAGGGTACAAAGACGATTCTACATCTAATTTCCTATTTTAGGAGGGTACAAAGATGATTTTATATCTAATTTCTTATTAAAAAAGGAACATAGGAAAACATAAGTAAGGTATAGGAGACGTTTGTGCAGAATATCGAGGATGGGTGTAAGGATATCGATCCCCTCCCTAGTTTTAACAAGCTTTTAAGGAAAGCACTTGTACAATTAGGGATCCTCCTTTGTACAATTTGGGTGCTAGGATTCAAGCGGGGATCCTACTTTGTACAATTGGGGTGCTAGGATTCATGCGTAGACTCTTCTTTAGTGGTACTAGGACTTTTACTAAAAGCATTGAGAAGTTGATCGGGAGACTGGCGACAATTTTGCATCAAAGAAGGGAATTGAATTTACCCCAACTAGCAATGGAGGCTTTCATCTGTTGCTGTCGCCAACCATTGCTTAAAACTATGCCAAAATCCTTTTGCTTAAAACTAAATTGGAAGATTGCAGAGACTGTGATCCTCCCCTAATGAGAAAGAAGGTCAGGTATCGAGTAGAATACAGGGCATTAGCTACAACATGTGGAAATTGTGGCTACAGTTTCTCATAAATGAATTTAAGCTAAAACTATCACGTCGACATACTCCTACACTATGGTGCAACAGTAAGCGTGTTGCATCACAACAAGAAAACACGTAGATTTGGATTATATTTTGTTGAGAAAAAATGGTATAGTAGTCAAGTACAGAACAGAAACCATTATCTTTTGTCCATTAACTACTTTAGATCCCAGAAAATGTTGAAAGCAGTAGAACTCAAACTAATAAACATTCTACTTCAGCTCAATGAAGCCAACAATAAGTGCAAGGATTTTGATTTAATGAGATGCAGTTAATGGCAGAACAAGTTTAACGATGATCTGAATAGGCATCCGATGCAAAAACTCAATATAAAAGATAGATCTGAGTACATATTTGAAAATAACCAAAACGAAATTGGAGTCCTAACAAAACTGTTGACAATACACACGAACTCACTCCTTAGATAATTCCAATCTTGTTGGCCACATCCAATGCATCATAATCCGGAGTCAGCCTAACATATGCCTTCTTAGTTCCATCAGGTCTACACCACAAGGAACAAGATAACATCAGTATAGGATTTCAATACAGATTTCAAATTTACTGTTAAAAGTGATTGTAAAAGCAGAGTCATGATCTAAAGCGTGTACTGATATGAGCTGAGTTCAGTCGTATACCACGACCTAATTGAGCGATACAAAAATCACTACTTAAAGTAACAATAAAAGTATCTGTATCAGAGAAAACAGAATTATGTATTATGTATGTTAGTTAATGAAATTTACCTGATCAAAGTGTTGACTTTCTTGGTCTGAATTTCGTACATTTTCTTGACGGCATCCTTGATCTTCCTCTTATCAGCACGGATGTCAACAATGAAAACCAAGGTATTATTGTCCTCGATCTTCTTCATAGCTGACTCGGTAGTCAAGGGATACTTGAGAATTTGGTAGTGGTCCAACTTGTTCCTCGGTGGAGCACTAATGCGGGGATACTTGGGGTTTCTGTCCTTCTTCAGTGTCTTTGGCCTGTGGAATGTGACTGAGGTCCGCATCTTCTTCGCCTTCTTCTTAAAAGTCGGCCCTGATTTCACAGCCTTGGCAACCTTAGTAGCCTGGGCCTTTGGATCACCCTTTTTTGAGCTGTCAACTGCAAAAGACAAAAAAAAAATTATTACTGAGGGCTCAACGAACTGTGATAATAAAATTCAACAAAACATTCGAAACTAAGCAACAACAACAACAGTAGAATAAAACACTATGCTTAAGAGCCAGACCACTAATAATAAACCATGCCAAATTTCTAATTAACTAATAGTTTCATGCCACTCAAAATAAATATCAAACCTAGACTAAGATGATATAACTACAATAGTGAATATGACTTGAAGAAATCTATGTTATTCGGCTAAGATTAAATTCGCAAACCCTATCTTATATTTTATATATGAACAACTAGAAATTTAAAAAAAAAAAAAAAAAAAAAAGCTTGAAGAAAACATCAGCAAAAAATACCTTTGGGAGCCATTGGATTGGTCTTGTCCTACGAAACACCTCTGAATCTGTTAAAACATGAAAACGGAGTTACCCAGAAAGTTAAATGCCAAACAAAACACTGTAATAATAAAATTATGAAAAAAAGAAGTCGTCATAGAGAGACCTAACCCTGCGAGAGGTAAGTTGCTTGCTGCGGCCGGAGGGTAGGGTTTTGGGAAGATGAAATGGATCTCCACATATATATGTTCCGCAAAATTACTAATGTAACCTGGACTCTTGTCTTTTAATGGGCTGGGCTTTCATCCGATGACAGTTGAGCCCGACATCCATCAAATTATATCAGAGCCCTTTAATCCTTTTTCTTATAACTATTTACATCTACTTTATCTATTCAACTGTAACCATCACTTATATCTTTTGCTTCTTCAACCATAAAAACTCTCAGTCTTTTATCTCTTCTACTGTAGTCAAGACACATGTACTTTTTTTTTTTTAATTTTACGGTTTTGTTTATTAATTTTACATTTATTATTTTATTTTTCATTTTACTTTAATTTTTTTAACTTGAAGGATTTCTGAAAATTATTATTGATGTATGGAATTTGATTTCATTTTGATTAAAATTATAATAATAAAAAATAAAATCATTTTTAGAAAATAACCACGTGTTTTTACTGTTTTCATTTTCATATGCTGTTTTGAAAGAAAATTACTAACAAATTTTCATTTTAAAAATACCACATCAAAAACATCATTCTCCTTCTTTAAAATAAGAGCCAAAACAATGAAAGAAAATTACGAAACACACCCTAAATTATCGTTTGATTTCAGAACTAGAGACTGATGGTGAAATTAGTAAAATAAAGAATGGTGTTACAATAACAATCATTCTGGGATTTGGACTGTCATCTTGCATGCAATATGAGTACAGTTTAGTGGGATCTTGTAATCAAATAATGTTTTTGTATTTCTCTATTTTGTCAAAAAATTATGTCAAAAAATTATGTCAAAAAATTTTAATAGATAACATTAAGAGAAGGGGACTGGGAAAATACAATTATACTAAGGGCAAATAGCTCTACTTACTATAGGCTACTAAACCGAATAAAACACCGACCTATTGCAAGAGTAACAACTAGAGAAGATGTTATTGAGTTTGGAATATTCATGCGAGCTCATGACGCTCGTGGAAGCTAATTTAGGGAGTTGACATAGGGAGTTCAAGAGAACTTCAAGGATAGCTCTAAAAAATTATTCGATTAACTCCGTAGAGCTTGTAAGATAACTCATGTAAGCTCATATATGAAATACAATATGAGCATCTAAACCATCATAATAAATAAAAAATAAGCACAAACAATAAATACACATAAGATTTTACGTAGTTTAGTCTTTTGGCTTACATCCAACAGAGTATCTCATCTCTAATCCATTATATAAATGAAGTATTATGTGGTTTACACTGCAATATCAATAAACCTTATTAAAGGTTGTTTGTGGTGGATAATAACATGAGGGAGACATGAGTCTTATGAAAATTAGAGAGTTCGAATAAGGAAAAGCGATGAGATGGCTAAAATCTTCCATGGAAGTACAAAAATGGAGATTTTTTTTAAAAAAAAATGGAAGAAGAAGATGAAGCAGCATCTTAAGAAGTTAGATCTGGAAAAATCCCCCAAGGGTTAGATAGAGCAAAAGGAGAGATAGAGAAAGTCCCTTGAATATATGGAGCATATGTGGGAGTGTTCTCGAGGGTATTTTGATAATTTTAGCACGTGGTGCTTCATTAATGGTTGTGCTCCCTCAGGTGAGGAAATTTATGTAATTAGGTTTGTGGTCATAAGACTATGACACCTATGAGCTTGGGAGGTAATGAAACCTCCAGCCACATATTTGCCTCTAATAAGGGACACATGGAAGCCTCTCCAGCTTTTGGTATTGCTGCTTTTTGGGGCACTGCTAACATTCTTCCATTGCTCAACTAAAGGAATCTCCTTTGCCATTGGCTCCTTGCTCTTAGTAAATAAAAATAAAAATTGATTTCTCACATGATGGCGTGCACTATTCACGTGCGGTCTCAAACCACTAAAATTTAGATTTCGATAATACCCATAATGTTGGTCATATTACTAAAACTGTCTTTTTTCTCTGAAAACTTATCTTTTGACCTTTGAGAGTTATATTGTCATTCAATCAATTGAGTTGACTTCATTCAACTGACTTTTTTTCCTATGTGTCATTAAGTTATTACCTGTCAGCATCCAAATTTCCCCCCAAATACACACACATGCCGCGCGCACACACATGCAAGTAGAATTAACTATGTGCTAATCATACATCTACACACACACGCGCGCACACGCACGCACACACACACACAGATATATATATATAGTAGTTTTCCAATCAGGGATTAGCTAAAAGACAAAAAAATTTAGATTTTACTACACTACATCATAAAATACAATGCATTGGAGTATGTGTTTATTTTGTCTTTTAGCTAATCCCTGACTTTATTAAAGTCAGAAATCCCTGATTGGAAAACTACTATATATATATATATATATATATTGAAACATACATCTACACATATAAATGTTCTTCATAGTCTATATTTTGTGAATATTATAAGTTCTGTAGCTGCAGAAGATATCGACAGAAAGTCAGGAGACGGCTCTAACAAATGTCTTCCTGAGGAAGAACTAACGCTCCTACTGTCCTACATGATGCATGGCATCGCAATCAAAGACAGCTCTAACAAGTAGCTTTTGCTTTATTTCGGTTTACTGCTTGTTTTTCCACCAGATCATCTCTTTGTTTCTTGATTAAACTCCTTCGGATGGTAAGCTTTACTATTAAGTTCAGAAAATTTAGACCAAGCTTTACTTTTAAGTTCAGAAAATTTAGACCATTATGTGAAGATAGTTGCAACTTTTGAGATTCACAAGTTATACACAGAGGAATTAAAAATTGCTTCACAAGTTAATTAAGGCATAAACAAGTATATAAGATATGAACTGAAATGGTATTTTTGCTTGAGAAGTCCTTGGCATGATAATCATCCCCCTATTGATGCTCTAGGTTCCCTTTGCATGTAACAATTAAGCCTCATAACTCTGGAAAATGCACAATGGTGCTTGCTGTTTAGAGCTTGATGTCCCTGGTTTGGTAGGTAAAAGCTGGACAAACAGATCAAACATTGGAAATTTTAAAGGATTCAATGACTGTTTGCAATCTATCTTTCATCTTCCCCCATCTTCTCTCATTGGCCCCTGTTGTCAAGGTGTAGAACTTACCTGTCATACGGAAGCAAATATCATTAAGAAGAAAAGTTTCATAGTAGATTACTAGCTATCCCTGGATGCTAGTAATGATAATCTGCATCCACTGGTTTTAGGTATTCAAGGTTTATTTTTAACAGACAAGGCATTCTTGTCACATGAATTTGTAACTTCACTAAAGAAGAGATGGGCTCATCGTTGTGGTTTCTAAATAAGACATTATATAAAAAATCTCAGTTAGGACCATTTACAATCACAGTTTCTATCAGTTGAACAGCTTTCTATAGTGATCTTGCTAAAAAACTAAAATGATGCACTTCAAATTCACATGTCGTAATAAGTTTCATACCATTGCCAACAGTGACTACCCCAAGAGCATGACGGATGTAGTTGGGCGCTTGGGCAGTGAACTCAAATGCGTAATAAGCTTTCCCATCAACATCATTCTGTGGCATGCATACAAAAGTTGGGTATATTAATATAAACTGAAGTAAAATGTTACTTTTTTGTACTTTATTTAGTGCATGTAGCTCTTCTCTGCTTCTAGAATTGACAGGAAAATTTTTGTTTCATAATGAACACCGGTTTATTTTCTTAATATCTCTATTGTTTTTTAAAGTTGTGCATTGCTTCAAATTTTTATGCCAAGTTGTAGAAGTCGAAAAAAACTATATGTTATGCTGTGATAAAAAATTTAGGGTATCAAACCTCTGAAGCAGCAATTATCTTTGTTTTCTGCGTAGGAGGGGCCAAAAACTTTTTGATTAAAGTCTCTGCAACCTGTAATCATTAACCAATAAGTGACAGATTAAGGCATTCTTAGAAATTTTATGAACCAACAGAGCATAAAAAGGATCATAAATCTCTGTTTTATTATGTATAAAAAAGATGGCGCTAGAGAATATGGAGCAAACCTCTTGGGGAGGGCCAAAGTCTCGAATATCCTGTTTACCGGTTGGGATTAGATTTACACTGACACTCTCTAATGGCTCAATGACGTCTTTGAATACCTTATCTTGACCTTCAATGATTACTTCCTATAGACTCCCAAGAAAAATAAGAAGAAATTAGAAATCAATCGTCCTACTAATATAATATGTGGTACATTTGAAGGATCAAGTGAAAACAAAATTCATGAAAGACTACTGGATAGAAAATATGCAATACCTGCCATCCGAATGGATAGACAAATGAATAGCCGTCCTTCTTGTCTGTGACTGACAGAAATCCCTTTTTACTTTCTGCAGCAACTGAACCATATCAAGGGTGTCTTCTTAAGATATCAGCCAGTATTATTCAAGAAACCAACGCACTGCATAATTAGCAGGTGGCATTGCTTTCAATGCTGCTTGAGCTCAAACTTAAAAAACATAAAGGAAATCTAAGTAGTTTAATAAAGAAACAAAAAGGGATGTTCGATGCATCAAGGAAAAATAATAATGCTTACATGAGGGGGGAGTTTGGTTCACAAGAGAAACCCAAGGGGCAATGACTCCAACAGCAATCATTTGGCGTCTTCCACATTTATCTGTAAAAGTTTGGAAGTGAAATATTTTAAAATAATATTTATCCAGAATCTGTTAATCAATAGGCTAAGAGTTTCTCTCCTCATTTTTAAAACTTAATTGTCATGACTGACTTTCTTATGTGTCTTGAAACCCTTGTTTCTTTTATCCCAAAAAAAAATTCTGAGATAATAAAGCTTCTAATTCCAATAAAATTATGCAACATATCAACCATTCAGCCTTAGATTGCAAATAACCCAACCATCATTGTCTATTTTGTCACCGTTCATTAGGGTTCTAACAATGTGCATTGCATTAATGATAAATCTAAAGACATTGAAAAAAAACAAAAAAGAAAAAAAGAAGGAAAACCCACCTAGAGAATTTGCAGAGGAAGCCATTGATGCATGTTCAGCTTTTACAATAAGCGAAATGCCTCTTCTACATACTGCAGGCAAAACACCACCGTACTTTTGTACTCCCAGCTGGAAATTCGATATAAGATTAATATCCCACGTCACATTTAACACATTTACACAATATTATCAATTACCTGAGGAAGAGAGTTGAGAAACGACGTTTGATGAATGGAGGAGGAGGGAGAGTGTTGCAGAGACGCCATTGTTGAGTTTAAAAACCGCGGGCTGTGTATGAAAAAAAATAAGAGTCGGTGTTGATATTTGATTGATTGTTGCGGACTCGTAGAAGAAGAGGCCTTATCTTTAACTTTGCCTGTTCATGGGCCCTGCTTATCCGTTAAAATTAAACGCGCGTTTCAGCCTTTAGATGTCAAATGGCGCGGGGCCATCACATTGCCTAGTCCTATATAGGTCGTTATTTTTTTTTTTAATACTGTTATATAGTTATATAGGACTGTAGGAATTATAATTAATATTTATAAATAGATTTTATAATTGGGATATTTTTTATGGCATGTACTCATTTGAAGCGTTGTCTAAATTCTTCAAACCCTCTTAAATATTTGAGGGTTGTCCTACTCCTCTGAAGAGCCGCCCAAATTCTTCAAATTCTCTCAAATATTCGAGGGCTGTCTACTTCACTCACATTTTGTAAGAAATAAACTAACTCCACTCAATTATTTGATAATTAAGAGAGGATTATAAATAAATCCCATAAATATTTTTATGGGGGCTTGAACACTTACACTCAACATTGTAAATGTAAGGGCTCTCCCACTCAATTATAGGGCTTGAACCCGCTCGAACCCTAAATATGTTGTTATTTGATTGTGGGGGCATGGATCCCACCTTCTTTTGCTTCTTTTTATTTATTTTTATTTTGCCTTTTTAATGTGTTTTATAAAATTTTATTTAATCCTCCCCATAATAATTTAATTCAAATAAATTTGTCTTCGTTGCGAGTTTCCATTTTAGTATGATTTTGATAAATCCACTAGCAATGTGTTGTGTCCTTTCTTGGGATTAAGATGTTTTTGACTAACCAGCATGTAGTCGAGTTGTTGTTTCTATCTATTTTTGTTGGTCAAATTTATTTAACTTTTAAGTGATTCACTAACTACTGTAAAGCTTAATTAATTGGTCCAGCAAATGTTCCTCTTTGACTTAAAATCAAAAACACCTAGGAAAAAAATAGATTATCAACTATATTATGTTCACAAAGTTGCTTCCTATCTTATTGTTACATATGTACTCTAAAGCGACATAAGATATATGGCATTATCTTAAAAAATTGTATGGTAGCTGATTACTCATATGCATTTTGTACATCATTTTTATAAATGTGATATTATGCCATATATACAAGAATACAATTTTATTCTTTTTGAAGTCAAGGAGAAAAATTACATTAACCTTTAAATTTTGAATATATTTGCATCTCAATTGAGTGCAATCGATTGCCGACCAAATCTAAAAGTCGGAATGTTAAATGAAATTCATAATCACTCCTATATAATATTGTATGCAATTGTAATAAGTTTTCTTATATATATAAATTCTTGGTGAGCAACTACTTAACCCACCAATTAATTTCCCATAATCATCAAATATTTTCTAAAAGCATTTTTATATTTCTATTAGAGTTAATATTACAAATGAACACAAAACTAGTTAATTAAAAATTTTTCCTAACGAGGGTTAAAGGTAAAATTAACTCCAAAGTTTCTATTAATTTAAAAATCATAAATATGTCATTTGTTATATTGACGGATCAAAAAAATAATTTTTGGATTGAATTGGATTAGGTTTTGATCAAACAAATCTTTAACTACGCTTTTGAATCACAAAATTTCTTGAGGTTTCAATAAAATTCACACAGAAATAAAAAAAAAAAACTAGCATTGATCAAACAATAATTGAAGTTTTTTAAGAAGATCCGGCAAAATACAAACCCATATCAAAAAGGAAGTTTCATTGTCAAATGTTGTTGTCATAAGCTAGACTCTTTATGCTAAGATTTGACCAGTAAGCTTGAACATTTTCACTATTTAAAGAATGAAATGTGACACATGCCAAATATACAAGCATTATACGTGGGACCAATGTTAAGAGTCATCACGATAATTTATGTCGAGTCTATGTTAGTCGTTGGCAATTAGATGAGTCAAGAATTTATAACCAATATTGATTCATAAATCTAGTCTTCGAAAGTATTTTTATCCAAAAGCAACTGAATTTTATCTTTTAATCTCAAAACAATAAAGTCAAATTAAGCCATCCATTGTTGAATTCCTTTTGCTGGATCTAACCTGTAATCTAATTCGGATTATTGTTGTTTGTTGGTTTACTATATTTGAGCAACATGTGCATGTTACAAAGAAAATACATCTTTTTATTTTTTATTTTTTCAATTTTGTTGTATGTTTTAAATCAATTATTAAACCCCAAGAAAAAAAAAATTAAAGGAAAAAAAATTCACCAAACGCGGCCTAAAAAAGGCAAAACAAATGGGAAGGAACAGATCAAATGGACTGGCACAAGCAAAAAGGCTTGCTCACTCAATGATGTCTGCTTAAAAAATATTAAAAAATAAAAAATATCCTTTTAATTTTATCCTTTTCCCATCGCTCGAGCCACACTAACCTCACCCACCGCACCACCAAAATTCCCCCACGTGTCAACCCCACCAAACTCTTCAGAGGCTGTTCTCGTAATTTCACTGTCCCTCACACAGCTGTTTACGACCCCTCTTCTGGAAATTACTACTTTGCCTCGTTGTTTTTCGCTTTCAAATTTTGAGCCGCGTTTGGCAAAATATTTTTGAATTGCTTTTCTGATAAAACCTCCTTAAAAAAAATTGAACACATATTTTATTTCAAATCATTTTTTTAAAGAAATATTTTAATTTTATTAAATATTTTTGCAATAATAAATTAGATATTTTTTCGATTAAATATCTTTCAAGGAGAACGTGATGTATTTTCAAACCTGAGAAGTATGTTTTTTAATAGGGATATTATTATTTTTCTATCAAAGGTATTCTGACACATCATGTCAGTACCATAGTTTGGTAAAACCATCAATTTACCACTAAACGTTTAAACTGTTAGTATTTTCCCACAATTCCGTTAAAACTCAGTTAATATATAACGGAAAATTCATAAAAAGTCAATTTTATCCCTGGAACGTAAAAGACTATGTAATTAACTTTTTATAAATTTTGTAATTAAATCATCATTTGTTGTTCTTCCTTTTTAAAGGACAAAAATTATTCTTTATGAATTTTATAAAATTGACCTTTTAAAAGACCATGTAATTAACCTTTTATGAATTTTGTAATTAAATCATCATTTGCTGTTCTTCCTTCTTAAAGGGCAAAATCGTCTTTTATACTCCAGAGATAAAATTGACATTTTATGAATTTTTTGTTACATATTAATTGAATTTTAACGGAATGGTGAGAAAATACTAACAGTTTAAACGTTTAGTGATAAACTGATGGTTTTACCAAACCGTGGTACTGACATAATATATCATAATATCTTTGATGAAAAAATGATAATATCTTTTTTTTAAATATTCAAAAAGTTATTTTGAATATTAAAAAGATTAAAAAAAGAGAGAGGATATTTTGTTAGTGCCAAACACGCCCTTAGTCATGTTGCATTGTACACTTCAAAGAAATAAAATCTCGTGCAGGAGGAACTCCTCGCCGGCTTTTGACCGTTAACCTAAACAAAAACCTCCGCCAATGAAAACAAAAACAGATACAAAACATTTTTAACGGCAACAAAATCTGGAATCAAAAGGTGAGGAAGCAGCAAAAGCACTTCCAGTTGTTGTTGTTGTTGTTGTTGTTGTTCCGTTTCAATTTCATTTCATGTGACTGAGGGTGACCCGATCATTTCCCTTCCCCTCACACAGCCTTTTTCTTTGACCCAGTCACCGTCAAAATTCAATCTTCACTTTCTGAGAACACAAGAAAGCAAGAGCAAGCACAAACATTGAATCATTTTTGTCTTCAGAAATTTTATTATTTCCTCTAAATTTAGCGGATCTGCTAAATTTAGAGGGAGAGAGACATAAGAGGGAGAGAGCTTCAGCTAGGGTTTTGATAAATTTTAAGCAAAGATGATGATATCGAGGGGATTGTTCGGGTTGTCCCCGCCGCATATACAGCCGTTAACGCCGGTGTCGGAGGTGTCTGAGCCGCCGGAGTCCCCGTCTCCTTACTTGGACCCGAGTGCGGAGTCGGCGGCGGCGGCTGCTGCTGCGCAGGCGGAGGAAGCTGAGGAGATGGAAGAGGCGGAGGAGATGGAGCCGCCGCCTGCAGCCGTGCCGTTCTCTAGGCTGTTCGCGTGCGCTGACCGGCTTGACTGGGTGCTCATGATCATCGGCTCGCTTGCAGCTGCGGCTCATGGGACGGCCCTCGTTGTTTACTTGCATTACTTCGCTAAAGTCATTCAAGTACTCAATATGGATTCGGCAAGCTCGGAGCAGCAGTACGATAGGTTCAAAGAGGTGAGGTATTTTTGGTCTTTTTGATGAGTTCAGCTGAATATGCAGTAATTTGGTAAATGTATGAAGCTCGTAACAAACAAATATTTTGAGTTATTGCAGTATAGTTCTTGTTATAGGGGATCTCTTTTCTGTTTGATCGTGGAGATTGTAGAAAATTTATGAACTGGAAGTTTTTTGTGTTTCTCAGCTGAGGAAGCAAGAACTGTTGATTAGGTTTTTAGTTTGGGTCCAGTTTAGGTGACTGTTAGTGTTTTAATAGTTTCGGTTCGTATCCGGTGATGGAAGATTCTTTAACAAGATATGTTGTGTAAAAGCTAGTGCAATGAGTTATACTCTTGGAGAGCTTGGGTGTCTTTTTGGTTATACAGCATTTTGAGGACTTTGTTGTTAGTTTAAAGCTTCTGGGGTTTGACTTTAATTTTAAAGTTCTTGAGATTTAATGAAAAGATATGGATGAAGTTGTGCCTTGAATGGTTTTTCTGTTCAGAATTCAGGGTTTTGTTAGAATTATGTACAGACCAAATATTATGGTGTGCTTTAATATGCTTTATACTTCTTCTGTGATCTGTTCTGGTTGACGCGGATCTTGGGGTGATAATGTCTGACAAATAGTTGTGAATTTGTAGACTAGATGAAAGATATGGTTGGAAGTTTATTTTACTACAAAAGGAAAAAAGATGACTATTGAATTCATATTGCAGCACCTGAAGATATAATTTATCTAGAAATCTTCAGGAAATTTATTCATTGATGGTTGTAATATCTATTTTGAGTTTTCATAGTGTAAATATCCTCTAAATACATTTGCATGCTTCTTCATAGTTTGTATGAGCTGCTTTGACGTACTATTTATTTTGTCTCTATTGACATTTTAATGAGAAAAAAATAGGTTGATTTGCACAATTACATTGAGATTTTGTGTACTTGATGAGGATTATGAAGAACTCTTTCCAAGTCAAAAGCATATTGTTGTTGATTTGACAATATTAATGCTCTAAATTGACAATGAAATGTTAATACTCTTTATTTTTTATCCCAAGATACTATAGAATCTCCTACTGTTCTATCTTGGGGTATGTAATTTGTTCATAACATGCGTCTTTATCAAATGAAATTTTCTTCCAGGGTCAAATCCACTCATGTTTTAGAGAAGTTTTATTTTATTTTGTTAATATTAGTATCACCCCGACAGAATTTAGACTGACACCAACTGGTTAGGGGAAAGACTTAGATGATTTGGCCATCAGTTTTTCAAATTAATTGTTTGAGGGTATTAGTTATTAGTGTGGGAAAAGGAATGAGAACCAAAAATGTTAAACCTTAAGTATATTTGGGGTTTTCCCGTTCCTAAATTTGTTGACTGCTTAGTAGTTGCTTTTGGAGTCGAAGTTTGGTTATCTGAGGTATACTATGTTGATTAGATCTGTTTCCATTGCTGGTTGCGCAACCATCTGCCTGTTTGTCCCTATTTCTATCTTGAAATGAGGATGTGCCCATAATATTAGCCATTTAATAATACATTCAAAAGCACTATGTTATTTATTGTGAGAATATGGAGGCAAAGTGTGTTGAGCAAGGATCTTTTTGATCGGATCCATTTGCTGCAAAGTATATATAGTGATTTTTTTGACAGCTGGAAGTTGCACATGTATGCTAACATTCATTTAACTGTGGCATTTTTGTTTTCTGCAGCTTGCTTTGTACATTGTTTATATAGCTGGGGGTGTATTTGCTGCCGGTTGGATTGGTAAATTTCAATCTTAATTCTGTATTTACATTGTATTCTTGTTTTGTGTCATGAGTGATGCTTCTTTTCAGCTTTTAATACTAACTCATTCTTTGTAATAGAGGTTTCATGTTGGATTTTGACCGGAGAACGGCAGACTGCTGTCATCAGGTCCAGATATGTTCAAGTATTACTTAACCAAGACATGAGTTTTTTTGATACTTATGGTAATAATGGGGATATTGTGAGCCAAGTGTTGAGTGATGTGCTGCTTATTCAGTCTGCCCTTAGTGAAAAGGTACGTTTTATGTAAATGTTTGCCTCATATAATCATTAATTAATTTTTGGTGGGTTGCTGCAATTGAAAATGCTATCCAAATTTCTAATTGGCATTTTTTGGTACAGGTTGGAAATTATATTCATAACATGGCAACATTTTTCAGCGGTCTTGCTATTGCATTTGTTAACTGTTGGCAAATTGCCCTCATAACATTATGCACAGGCCCATTTATTGTTGCTGCTGGGGGTATATCAAATATATTTCTTCATCGGCTTGCTGAGAATATTCAAGATGCATATGCTGAGGCAGCTAGCATTGCTGAACAGGTGCCTTTCTCCCTTCCTTCCTTCATTTGATCTTAGGAGTTGTGGGAGTGTAGACTTGTAATTATATTTGTTGGTTTGCTTAGATTTATGATGATGCTAAAAGATTTTCTCAATATTAGTTCTTATGGAGTTGTAGAGGTTGAATTTCCTTGTGCTGAATTGAATTTGGCCTTTGTTGGTTGACAGCAACTGTATGTAGGATTTTCAGAAATTCGAATGAGCCTAGGCTGGTTTGCTAATAGTCTAAGTGAGCTGCTTGTCTCTTGTATTTAATATGTATCATGTATTTTTTGAATAACATTTATGATTGAAGTAGAACAAGAGAAGTTGTAGGTTGTATTATGTTTAAACCTTTATTCTTTCCCATTTACTTCTACTTTAAATTTTATTGTAGAATTTTGATCTGTACAGTTACATGTTCTGGTATCCAACCATTTTCCATAGAAATTTTATGATATTCATCCTTACTTTCTGGATTTTACTAATTTCCATCATGGTAGATTCTATGACTTATGACTAGGTGGTGTTAGAGTTGAATTGACAATCAAACAGTCTGCCCTTTTCAACTTGAAAGGTCTTTCAAAGTAGTTGGTTGTAAAGTAACATAAACATTTGATTTTTTGAGGTCGTCTCAACTAGTTGTTAATATATGGATTTTCAAATTTGTGATTCTCCTTGCATGGGGGGCCCCAATTGTGTGGAGCTTTGAGGTGTGAATTTATGTAATAATGCGTATAATAGCTTGCCATCATTTGTTAAAGCTAAGTTTTAACAGTGATTCTAATATACTAGTAGTCTTTTAAATAATGCAGGCAGTCTCTTATATTAGGACCTTATATGCATTTACAAATGAGACTTTGGCCAAGTATTCTTATGCAACCTCACTACAAGCTACTTTGAGATATGGTATTCTGATTAGTCTTGTGCAAGGACTTGGACTTGGATTTACGTATGGTCTAGCGATATGCTCTTGTGCCTTACAACTTTGGGTTGGAAGATTCTTAGTTACACATAACAAGGCTCATGGAGGTGAAATTGTTACGGCTTTGTTTGCTGTAATTTTAAGTGGCCTGTAAGCATCTTGTTCTCCCTTTTCTCCCGTCTGCATTTCAGTTTCTTCTTTTCTTACCTATCATTTCTTATGTCTTTTGTAGTGGGTTGAATCAGGCAGCTACAAACTTCTACTCGTTTGACCAAGGCCGAATTGCTGCATATAGACTTTATGAGATGATAAGCAGATCATCATCTACTACTAATCATGATGGAAACACGCTGCCATCTGTTCATGGAAATATTGAGTTTAGGAATGTGTATTTCAGCTACCTTTCCCGTCCTGAGATCCCTATCTTGAGTGGATTTTACCTCACTGTACCTGCTAAAAAAGCGGTGGCACTTGTTGGCAGAAATGGATCCGGGAAAAGCAGTATCATTCCCCTCATGGAGCGGTTTTATGATCCTACATTAGGTGATTTGGCCATAATGTAGTGTTATATTTAAAGATCCACTGAAGATCTTAGCAATTATGTCTGTTTGCAGATTCCAACGCTTTTTCCATTTTTTGGTGCAGGAGAAGTTCTTTTGGATGGAGAGAACATTAAAAACCTGAAACTGGAATGGCTGAGAAGCCAAATAGGACTGGTAACTCAGGAACCTGCCTTGCTGAGTTTGAGTATAAGAGATAATATTGCTTATGGGCGAGATGCTACTTTGGATCAGATTGAAGAGGCTGCTAAAATAGCTCATGCTCATACATTTATCAGCTCACTTGAGAAAGGATATGAGACACAGGTAGATATTTAAAAGTTGTATCTTGATGAGTTCTTTCCTTCTTGGCCTTTTCTCATTGGAAATTAATGTGCATGCATTTTAGGTTGGTAGGGCTGGATTGGCTTTGACAGAAGAGCAGAAGATAAAACTTTCCATAGCTAGAGCAGTTCTTTTAAACCCATCAATTCTCCTTCTTGATGAGGTCACTGGTGGGCTTGATTTTGAAGCTGAAAGAGCTGTTCAGGAGGCTCTAGATCTGCTCATGTTGGGGCGTTCAACTATAATAATAGCTCGGCGACTAAGTCTTATAAGGAATGCTGATTACATAGCTGTGATGGATGAGGGACGGCTTTTTGAAATGGGCACACATGATGAACTATTGGCCACGGGTGACCTGTATGCAGAGCTTCTTAAATGTGAAGAGGCAGCCAAACTTCCGAGGAGGTATGTGTGCTACAGTTGGAACGTCATGGTTCAAAGTTTGTTCTTGTCTCTTGAGTAATGGATTCATTAGTTGAGCATATACTTGCTAAATGGTGAATATGCCTACCATTACTGCTGACTAATGTAGTTAAGTGATTTCCAGGATGCCTGTTAGAAATTACAAGGAGACTTCGACTTTCCAAATTGAAAAGGATTCTTCTGCAAGTCATAGCTTCCAAGAGCCATCATCCCCTAAAATGCTAAAATCACCCTCTCTTCAGAGAGTCGGTATATATAGACCGACAGATGGTGCCTTTGACTCGCAAGAATCGCCTAAAGTGCTCAGCCCACCGTCAGAGAAAATGCTGGAAAATGGTATGCCCATGGATGCAGCTGATAAGGAACCATCAATTAGAAGGCAGGACAGTTTTGAAATGAGACTGCCAGAGTTACCCAAGATTGATGTTCACTCTTCTAATAGACAAACATCAAATGGTTCAGACCCTGAATCCCCAATATCACCCCTCTTGACTTCTGATCCTAAAAATGAACGTTCTCATTCTCAGACTTTTAGTCGACCCCATAGTCATTCTGATGACTTTCCAACCAAAGTTAGGGAAGAGGAGTCAAAACATCAGAAAGCACCATCGTTTTGGAGATTGGCAGAGCTTAGTTTTGCAGAGTGGCTCTATGCTGTCTTAGGAAGTATCGGTGCTGCTATCTTTGGTTCTTTCAATCCCCTTCTTGCATATGTTATTGGCCTGATAGTTACAGCTTATTATAAACCTGAAGAACGTCATCACTTGCGGGAGGAAGTTAACAAATGGTGCTTGATAATTGCTTGCATGGGTGTAGTAACTGTTGTTGCCAATTTTTTGCAGCACTTCTACTTCGGTATTATGGGGGAGAAAATGACTGAACGAGTAAGGAGAATGATGTTCTCAGGTATATATTCTTCCTGAATATTTTCTAATTTTCTCGTATTCAGAAGTTGTTGCATGCACTCTTACCCCGTATGCTTTTATATGTGACAGCAATGCTGCGCAATGAAGTTGGTTGGTTTGATGAAGAGGAGAATAGCGCTGACACCTTGTCCATGCGCCTGGCTAATGATGCTACTTTTGTCCGAGCTGCTTTTAGCAATCGTCTTTCAATATTTATACAGGACAGTGCTGCTGTAATTGTGGCTGTTATTATTGGCTTGTTGCTAGAATGGCGATTGGCACTCGTAGCATTGGCAACCCTGCCAATTCTCAGCTTATCTGCTATTGCTCAGGTTTGCACTGTCACTATGCTTTCTGATGCAATACTCTGTAATTTCACCAAGATTTGGCTTTTCCAAATGTGCTTTCTGATTAATTAATCAATAGAAATGCTTATGATTTTGTTATTCTCCCATACATCTTGAACAAATGATTTGGGATGTGCAGGAGTTACATTATGGTATTATATGTATTCAGCAAGTCACATGATATAGTCACAAACATTTCAGTACCATTGTTGATTTTGGTTATCTTTTTCTTTTTCTTTTCTTTTTATGGCTTTCTGTAAGTCTTCAGCTTTGATTCTTCTGTTGAATCTGCCTCCCTTAGAACAGCTGTATGTTACAACTGTCACTAGTTGTTATTTACATTTTCCAGCATTTTTGTTCACTTTCCAAATTTTGTGTTAGACAAAGTTAAAGCATAATTTCATTTATGCAACAATAAACTTGGGATCAAAAAAGAAAACTTGTAACAGTTGAATGCCAAACTTTTGTGACGTAGTTTCTCCCTTATTTTGTTTGTAACTCAACCTTTAACCTATCCCTTGAAATGAAAGGAAAGAAAAAATGTTTTGCTTCAATTGGCTTTGCTTTTTCCTTTTTTGGTGTTTGTTGAAGGAGTCTCATGATGTCTAAACCTTTTCTTCAAATCTGAGCTGTTATTGACTGAATATTGCAGAAATTGTGGCTTGCTGGATTTTCGAGGGGTATCCAAAAGATGCATCGAAAGGCATCGCTAGTCCTTGAGGATGCAGTTAGAAATATCTACACCGTGGTTGCATTCTGTGCCGGCAACAAGGTAATGGAGCTCTATAGATTGCAACTGAAGAAAATTTTTACAAAAAGTTTTCTTCATGGAATGGCCATTGGGTTTGCATTTGGCTTTTCACAGTTTCTTCTATTTGCCTGTAACGCTCTTCTCCTTTGGTACACTGCCAAATCTGTTAGAGATGGCTATATGGATCTACCTACTGCTCTCAAGGAGTATATGGTATTTTCTTTTGCAACATTTGCACTTGTGGAGCCATTTGGATTGGCTCCATATATACTCAAGCGGCGCAAATCGCTGATTTCAGTATTTGAAATTATAGACCGCGTGCCTAAGATTGATCCAGATGATAGCTCAGCAGTGAAGCCCCCTAATGTTTATGGAAGCATTGAGTTGAAAAATGTTGATTTTTGTTACCCAAGTCGCCCGGAGGTGTTGGTATTGAGCAATTTCAGTCTCAAAGTCAATGGGGGACAAACTGTTGCTGTGGTTGGAGTTTCAGGGTCTGGAAAAAGTACTATCATATCTTTGATTGAGAGATTTTATGATCCAGTTGCCGGTCAGGTTCTACTGGATGGCCGAGATTTGAAGCTTTATAATTTGAGATGGTTGAGAAACCATTTAGGCCTTGTTCAGCAGGAACCTATTATCTTCTCGACAACAATCAGGGAAAATATTATATATGCAAGGCATAATGCTAGTGAAGCTGAGGTGAAAGAGGCTGCTAGAATAGCTAACGCTCACCATTTTATCAGCAGCTTGCCTCATGGCTATGACACACATGTGGGAATGAGGGGTGTTGACCTGACACCCGGACAAAAACAGAGAATTGCTATTGCCCGAGTGGTGCTGAAGAATGCACCTATCTTGTTGTTGGATGAAGCTAGCTCATCCATTGAGTCCGAGTCAAGTCGAGTAGTACAGGAGGCTCTTGATACACTGATAATGGGGAACAAAACAACCATTCTGATTGCTCATAGAGCTGCAATGATGAGGCATGTTGATAACATAGTAGTTCTTAATGGAGGACGTATTGTGGAGGAAGGGACTCATGATTCTTTGCTTGCAAAAAATGGCTTGTATGTTCGGTTGATGCAACCTCACTATGGGAAGGGTTTACGGCAACATCGATTAGTATAGGTTGGATTTGTGATTGATTGTAACTTATATGTGATCTATATATATAGTGCCCATTCAGCTCATTTCAAATTGCTGAAAATCCATACGCCTGCTAATTTTATTGATATCTGGTTGGAGTTTCCAGAATGAGATCGGGCAAATGAGAACAATGAGGCTTGTAATGATATGGCTTGATTGCTGAACAATGGCGGCAGTAGTAGTTACCTTGTTTAAAATGTAGGGCTTAGAATTAGGGAGTTTGGAATTTGGTTGGCGGTTCAGCACTAGATGCCTATTCTTTTTGGAGGCAAGCGTGGCTAGATTGAAGTTCTGCTTTGTCCCCAAGGTATATTGATTTGTTTATTGATCAGAACTGAAGTTAATTTTAGTCGTGCTAAGATGTGCTTCTTGGGTTTTTTTCTTTTTAGTTTTGCTTTTTCTCTGGTAGTTTCTAAATCAAAATTTTGTAACTCTGCAGCTTGGATGCTGAATGTGTGTTGGCTGTAAATCTTGCATTTGTGATATCCAATGAAAGTTTAGAAGAAGAGAGAAGTGAGAGAATTTGTTGTAATCTTTTGTACATACATATGCTAATAGTTCATGAACCGTTCACCTTTTCCGCCCTGAGTTCATTATTGGAAACTATTTCTCTGCTCTGTAGCTCTTTTTATCTTTTAGGATCTGAAAGGATCAATGCCAATAGCTTGGTTGCAGGCCAGTGGTGTAAGAAAATCACAGTGAGTGCTCTGAGTCTTTGGATGAATCAGAAACAGCTTTTATTGCAACAATGTCGCCTCATTTTGATATGTACAACTAACATGCAATGCCAATTTTGTTGCTTGATTGGAGATTATCCAGCTGAGAAACAGATATAATATCTCAAATGTCAAGAATCCTGAAAGAGTCAGCCACTACTTTTAGCTTGTTTCGGACCCTTTTCCATCGTCTTTCATTTGCTCCAACAATGAGTGTGTAGTATCTCCCTACAACAGTAAAATATACATGCCGACGTTAGCAAAACATAAGAGTGATTTCAAAAGTTGCAGCAAATGAAAGTAGTTTAGTTTTAGTTAGTGACAATAATAGCTGGATGCATACCATTTGCAATGGCTATTGTGGCAATGGAAGCGCTACTGTAGTTCGGAGATGTAAGTATATATTCGAAAGTGTAGTAGTTTTTGCCATCTACGGATTTCTGCATTCAGTAGGGTGCATCAAAGAAATTGTTAAGCTTACTGTTTACACCAAATTCAAAGTTCTTGTTACACTTCCCAAGCTTGGTGTTAGATTTTTCTTAGTTTTACTTTCCCAGTAGGTAGCTGCAGCAACAAAGATGCAGCCATGTCATAACCAAATCCTGGTAGAATATACAAACCTCTTGCATATCTAGTATGTCAGCAACTTGATTCGGGGCAGCATACACATGCCTTGCCAGATTAGAAACAACCTGTAGTTCAAAGAAACTGGGCATTGAAAAGATCATTCTTCTTGTTGAAGAATAGACAAATGCCAGCAAAATTATGAACCATTACCTCTTCCATAGGACCCAAATCATGGACATCCTTTTTGTCAGTTGGTATGAATCTCACCCTAACATTTTGCAACTGCAAGTATCTGTCTTTGAATCCAGAATCATGTCCTGTGAACTCAAATTCCTAAACGAAATTCAGTAGGGGTATTAGCTTTTGGGTCGTGACTGCAGCTAAAATCAATTCTTTGCTTTCTAATTCTTAACTACATTTGCCCAACTTACTGTCCAATCCGAGGGATAAACATATGAGTACCCATCAATACGGTCTACAAAAGCATCATAATTTTTCGGAATCTCTACACAACGAAAAAACAGAAGAGAAAAATGAAATCTGAAGTTACTAAATAGCTAGTTTTCATTGGTTGCCGTTAAGTCTGTGTTTTAGAAAATTGACAAGGAATCATGATACCTTGAGCAAACAATGGACTTGCAGGAAGTAAATTCGCAGAAAGCAGTCCAGCTCCCATCAGCAGCAGCCGCCTCTTGCTTTTGTCTGAATTAATAGAGACCATGAGATAAAGAATTAGAAAACTTAAAACATGTTTGTTAAAGCATCTTTTATGCTTGAAATGAAAATATTCACTGTAAGTGACCAAAAATGCACAGTTCAATATAAGAGAGAAACAAGGCTTGTAAGATTAATCATTAAATTGAGAGCTCAAAATCAAAGCAAAATCCATGTGGGTGTTTCTGAAAGCATGTTTGACATAAGAAAAAATTATCCAACCGAGCATAGACATTGAATTTGAGAAGAATCTTCTGACGGGTATCTTACTTTCTTCATCGGAACTGATATCTTCTGGGCATGTGAAAAAGTTTTGACAAGAGAAAGCAGTAGCTGATCGAGTTAACTCATTTGGATAAGCCACATTTAACTGAACAAATTATCACAAAAACATAATCAACTTAGAAGAGGATTAGAGTTGATGTATAAAAATAAACTCGATGTACTTGGAATACTGACCTTCTTTGACAGGGTTGTGGAAACCCAGTTCAAAGAGAGTGATGAAACTGCCATTCTTAGTACTCTTTTACTCGGGAGCTTTGGATTGTATGCAGAGAGTGTATGAGGCTTTTCTTTTTATGTGGTCAAGGAGCCCGGAGCCATGCAGATTGTTCTGTGGGGACTTGTTTGTATTCTTTATCTTATTCTCTTTTCATTTACATGAATGGATAATGCAATGGTTGCTTTTGTTTATTCTTAGACACATGAATAGAAACCATAATTTCACTGTTGCTATGGCTATTTAAACGTGCTCCAACCGAAAAAACCAAGTTAACCTTTTATTTATTTTTTTAATAAAATTTATTTTACTGGAAATGCCATCCGAAATTGCTCCATCGCATTTCAAGCTTCACGAGAATGTTACTACCTTACCACCAGCGATGGAAGGAATTCAAGGTGTGTTTGGAATTGAAGTTGGACAGCTGTAATTTAAAAGTTACAGTATTAAAATATTTGGTAAACATTAACTGCTGTAATTTAAAAGATATGTTGATATGAGTTTTCAGTTGTATAATGAAAAAATCTATTATATTTTTAATAATTTCATCAAAATTATTATTTAAAATTTATATTTACTATATATTACTAACTTTTATTTATAGTTACAATTTTTTTTCTACAACAGCTGTAATTTAAAAACTACAGTAATTCAATTCCAAACGCAACCTCAATCTCTTACAAAAGAATTAGAGAGAGGTAACACATGATTATTTTGAAAGAGATAAAGTTATTTGTATACAAGCATAAATATGTGTTATAAATAATAAAAGAACAATAATCCTACAGATAAAAAGTAAGGATTTATTAAATTATTTATGTACCGCCTTTTTTGTTCTTTTTTTTTTTATTAAGCAGCCATTTTTATTAATGAATTCTTAAAAAATAAAAAAAATTCTTTGATGGCCCTACGCTGACCAAAACTGGGCCAGCCAGTGGGCCTCTCAGCATTCCATATTCCCGCTAAAATCCGAGACAACTCGCCATTATTATTTATAAATGCAGCCTTTTGAGTTGAGAGGGTTTGATGTACTTTGAATTCAAGCGTCGAGGTTTGGTCAAGGGAAAAGTGAATAAGCCGAGGTATGCAAATGATGAATAAATTCCCAGTTCTCATAAAAATTTTCTCTGTCATTTCTATTTTGCGAGATTTTCCCTTTCATTTTATTTAATATTTATGGGTAGGTTTTGTTAAAAAGAAACTTCAGGTCCAGTTACTGAACCCATGTATGTACAGCTTGGGTGGTCAGGTGGCTTGTTGTATGTTTAATGAGAAAGTGAGTGAGTAGGTTTCATTTTGCATATCTTTATGTTGTTGAATGTTGATTCCTTGTCTGTGACACAAGATGACATCGCCCAAAAAAAAAATATAATTAATTAATTAAATGATTGATGTTTTAGGGAATAGAAGATTGTTGATGCAAGAGTTTTCAAAATCACTCCAAAAATCAAACTGGGTAGATGGTTTTTTGTTACTATTTACATCTTGTTGATGTTAGAGTTCGTGAAAATATTTCGATATTATATTAGACTAGACTGTGAATCCTAAAACCCATCAAATGTACTACGATAATGTATTACATACTTTCTCTCTCTGTCATATTTTCTAATATTTTCTCTGTAGTCAACAGTCTTGTGGGATCTCTGAGTGCATAATTTTACGGGACAAAATACATTTGACTTTGATTTTTGTATTACTCTTTTTGAGATCCAAACAGGGACTGTGGTAGGAAATTCCAAACTATCAGAAAAGAGAATCCTTTAACTCAGGGTTGTACATTTCCTTAGCCATGTCAACAACGGAAGCCACAGAAACCACTAAGCTGAAGTTGTCACTGATGATAGACAAGAGAGCTAACAAAGTACTTTTTGCAGAAGCTGAAAGTGATTTCGTGAATTTCTTGTTCAATCTCCTTTCTTTGCCTATTGGTACTGTCCTAAATCTCTTCAGGAATGAAAGCATGTTTGGCTGCATCGAAAACCTCTACCAGAGCCTTGAAAACTTCAATGGCGCTTACTTGCAACCAGATAAGAACAAAAGTCAGCTCTTGAAGCCCCACTTAGCAGTATCTTCTGTAAATCCTCCTCTTTTGCTGGCTGAAGCTAACTCACAGTCTCAGGATACAAAGTACATATACTTCTGTAGGGGTAGGTATCATAGTAATATGACAGATGTTGCAGGAATTGATTGTCCTGAGTGTCTTTGTACGATGGACCACTCCTTGCAGTTTCTTGATTCAAACTCTTGCAAGACCATAAAATCTATTGAGGGAGGTATTGTGCGGAATTTGGTCACATACTTGGTGACTGATGATTTGTTGGTGACACCAATGTCTATGATAACTGGCATTGATCTCTTACAGCACAATGTTAAGGATGTTTGTGTGCTGGAGAAAAGGGTCGTTGAGTTTGGCACTAAAGAGGTAAGCACTTAGTCTTTTATCTTGTTTGAACCATTTCTTTTTCTTCTTTTTTTTTTTCAATGTTAGCAAACAATCCTCAACTGATTCATTCAAACTTCAGGGAATATCTTGAAGATATATTCAGAGGATTGTTACCAATGTTTTCCAGAATTCTACCACTTGGAAATGATGTCTACCTTATCTAGAATGTCACAGGCAATGGCCAGAAAAACTTAATGACCTTCCTTAGGCTAGCTTTGGCCCCTGTTAAACTATAAATATGTAGGCTGTGTAGCAGTATTGACTCCTGATTTTTGGGTTAATGCTTTGTTTCTTTCAGGGTCTGGAACTGTTGAAGTATTCTTTGAAGTCAAAGACAGCTCTCACTAATGTCTTCTTGGCACAGACAAATATCAAGGATGTTGCAGTATCCAATTCATCTTAGTTTTTACTTCAGAAGTAGGTATCCTGGATGCAGTTCGATAGGATAGCTATAAATTATAACTATCCTTTCTTGGTTTAATATGGTTGCAGTGTGCATTTTGATTTCCCATTGCACTGATGTTAAATCGTGGGAAACGTGCCTATTGTTCATCTTCACTCAAATTACTGGTTGAGAAAGATATTGGAACTGAGTTTTGCTTTTGCAAATTAATTAATTTGAATTTTTGCCTACCTTAGCATCTTTAATTTATGTTTTAATGTAAATGTTTGAATATGTGCTGATGCGTAGTTGTAGATTTTGTATCTACACCATCAAAGCGTAAACAATATTATTCCAGTATATATGTCTTACATGTCAATAAAGGCTTTGTCAAACCTTAATCAATCATGATAAGAAGGGATTTTGGTTATGCTAAGTTTAGAAGTTTAGCAATTGCTCTGCTCTACCAAACGAAATTGTTAATGAAGGCATGTCTGGCTCAATTGTGACATGCAACTACATGTTTAAATTTTAATGAGGTTGTTGGCGTCATTTTCCTTCTTTTATGTTCCTTGGTGTTGCTAGTAATATTGCAATTATTCCATGAAACAACTCAAGCCACAATGGAGTTTATATATTTATCGTCATCAAATCAAACTAAAAATGACAAGATATAGGCAGCACGATGAAAGATTTTTAAATAAAACTCAAAAATGTCCCTATAACAAGTTCTACGCATCATCATCTCCTCTAGTTTCATAGCAACATTATTCCTTAATGCTTCCAATGAAACCTAAATGCTTCTCTAGCTTCTCCAAGATTAAACCCTCCTTTGACTCTTCCCACCAAAACTCTTCTTCTCTAAGCCGCATTTTCATCGATTCATATTACAATCCTTATCTTTGGTTTCCTCCCAACAAGATCCGGTTCATGAAGAAAATCGTAGATGATATTCTTCTCAGCATCCGGTTCGTGAAGGAATGGTTGATGACAGGGTCAGGAGAAGGAAAAGCCTGCCTGATGGAGATTATATTACTATAGCAATATTCGCATCACAAAACCGGTGAAGTCCACTGTTTGCTGCTTGTGTGTTATTTTGTGACAAAGAAGAAAAAAGAGATTGAGAACTTGTAACAAATGTATATATACAAGCAACTATTTTCCTAATTTGAGAAGGAAAATGTCAATGGACGATTGGAAGTTCTCCTATGGAATAGACGTTTTGTTAATAAAAGCATTTTTCTTTACCAACTCAGAAGCATAAGAGCGAAGCAGTGAAGAATAGCAGTGATTATGGAGACCATGAAGTTTCAAATCTCATGACAAACAATACAAATCAATATCCCAAATTTTTTGAGACAAGGAGAGTTTTAAAGAAACGAAAAATCCTTTGAGCAAAAAGATTTCTAGTAAGAACTACGTGGGGAAACAAAAAACTAAGACAGAATTTGCTAGAATTTTATAAATATCAAGATTCAGAATATCTTTTGTAATACTCAATAAAATATCTATACATTTGAATGAAGTGGGGTAAAGTGATGCAAGTGAGACAAGAAAGCTTTTAATTTTTTAATGTATATTGTATAAGAATCAATATAAGAATAAAAGGAGAAAAAAAAAATTGAGTGCTGCAATAACTGAAGCATAACCAAGAACAGAAGAAACAGAGTTTGCTTCAGAAATTGGATGAACAACATATATATTCCCTAGAAAATAAGGGATGGGGAATGAAAGCAAACTGAGACAATGATTAATAACCAAACATTTATAGATAAAATGGCAATTCAGGAAAGTCAATTATACTAACCAATCATACATCAAGCATATTTCCCATCAATTAACATCAATAGTGATGGGCAAACAAAATTATACATGTTTCCAGGATTGCTGGTTCCTATAATAAATTATGCAAAATTAGATATTGCAACATCCTTCAGCTCTGTCTTCATGAGGAAGACATTGGTGAGAGCTGTCTTTGACTTCAAAGAATTCTTCAACAGTTCCAGACCCTGAATGGAATGAAAAACATTAAGGCAAAAATCAACGTTGCTACATGTCCTTCATTCTTACCAGAAAAGGGGATAAAAGCCTCAGAAAATCCAATCTTGTTCCCATCTTTTAATTATTTCAAGTTCTTTTAAGTCATGGAAAGTAGCTTTCCTTTGGCTAATTCAAGAAGAATTGCCATGAATAGAAATCATTTGACAGAAGCAGAAATTTAATACACATAGGACCATTTGGCATGACATCAAGTATATTTCAATATAGATTATACTTTGTTATAATTGTGATTTTAAATTTTGTTACACTTTCTAGTTTATTCTAAAACATGTGCCAAAGCACATCCCAACCATCCAACAAGAATGAAAAATTTGAAGGCATTGTTGTGGAGAAAAATTCAAACAGAATTAGAAGACATACGTAAACTCCATACCTCATCAATGCCAAGCTCAACAACCCTTTTCTCCAGCACACCAATATCCTTAACATTGTGCTGTAGCAGTTCAATGCCAGATGTCATTGACACTGGAGTCACTGATAAATCATCCGATACCATATATGTAACCAAATTCTTCACAACACCTCCCTCACCAGCTGAAGGTTTCTTGCAGTTGCAAGTGGAAATTCCTGAATCAACAAACAGGTCAAACCTCAAGCGGCAGTCCATCAGAAGAGAACAATTTTTGCCAGGACAATTTGTGTTTGCAGCATCTGACATAATCGTGGTTTACACATCTGTAGAAAACGTTTCCCTTAAATGTTGGACTAGCTTCAGGCAGCAAGGGAGGAGCATTGAGGGCAGCTGTTACATGGCGTTTCAAGAGGTCATCTTTATTCTGATTTGGTTGCAAGTAAGCATCATTCAGGTTTTCAAGGCTCTGATACAGATTATCTACGCACCCCAATGTGCTGCCATTCTTGAGGAGCCTGATGACAGTACTAATAGGCAAAGAAAGGAGATTGAACAGAAAATCCACAAAATCTTTCTTGGCCTCTGCTATGATAACCTTGTTAGCTCTTTTCTCTATTATTAATGTCAGCTTCACCTTAGTTGTTTCCATCGTTGATACTGATAAAGAAAGGTATAAATATCAGTTTAGCTATTTGCTTACCTGATTGGTCAAAATTTTCTAGTGTATGTATATTAGACTCTGCATCCAAGTAGAGGTTAACCCACAAGAGAAATGAAGATTTTTAACCATATGAGACCTTGTGGAATCAGACATTGTATTTGAAAATATCATAAACCCTCAAAGCCACTAACATTTAATAACAAATGAGGACCATGCATTATTTATTTATTTATTGATTTTTTAAGTCATAAAGGTTTCACATGGTAATACATGATAAAGATGTATATGATAAAAAACCATTATAACAGTTAAATTTTGGGAGATTACAGGTCCGTTTGTGATTTAAGTTGGGCAGCTGCAGTTTAAAAGCTACAATAGAAAGTGTTTGGTAAACACTAGCTACTATACCTTGAAAGATATGTTGATATGATTTTTCACTTGTATGATGGAAAACCTATTGTATCTTTAAGAATTTTATCAAGATTTTTATTTATTTATATTTACTACTTATTATTAACTTTTATTTCATAATTACAGTTTTTTTCCACGGCAGCTGTAACTTAAAAGTTAAGTTACAGCACCTCAATCCCAAATAGGACCTAAATCATCTACGATCATCAATTTCCCAAAATCATCAAAAGAAAATATTATTGAATAATTTTATTTATCCACATGATCAGGCTTGTGCATTTTACGTTGTTGAAAATATAACCAAGCAGTATATAAGGTTCTAATTAATAAAACTGACCCATAAGTTAAATAACATAAACAATTTGGTAAGCCAATTCTTCCTAAAAAGAGATAAGAGAAACAATTTGACGAAGCTAGAAATTAATTGACATCAAAAAGTTTCGTTAATACCAGATAGTCTCAAATCAAGCATAAATAAAGGAAGGAAAAAGGATTTCCACCAGGAAATATGCAAAAAGATTAATTTTTTTAACACATCAATCTAAAATAATTTGAAGAATTAAACAATCGGGCAAAGTTAAGATCTTGTTTCTTATTTTTATTTATTACTTCACCGAAGCAAAGAGAAAATTCTGAAAATCCCTAATGCACCAATTTGATGGCAGGACATAAAACCCAGGCTCTAATTAAATCTTTAAAAAGGGTACAAACAAGAAAAAAGGCACCGAGGGTTATACACAAGCATCCACATATTCATTTTGTTATGAATGAATGAAGAAAAATGTCAACTTTCTCAGCATCCAAACAAATAGACCATTCACTACTACATCTACTTGCCACCACAAACACAAATACATACACATACACACATGTATAGATACATACAGTCAAGTATATATGAAAATGACTGTGAAACTAATAACGTACGTACCTGCTGGTCTCCTACTACAGTTCAGTTTTCCTTTTCTTCTGTTAATCTTGTTTGACAAAACCTTGAACCTTTATCTGTGACTGAGCGAGCAGCCTATTTCTTTGCTTGCATTTACGAGGATTTAAGCGGGAAAAAAAAGGAGAAGCTGGGAGGCCCAGTGGGGGCCCATTGACATTAACCAAGTTTTGGAGAAAAATGGTTCTTTAAGGTGGGGAAAAAAAATGGAGAAAAAGAAAAAATGATTTTTTTTCTTTATTTAAGGAATAAGGAAAAATTGTAAAAACGTAGAAATTGGCAAATAGGAGGACTATCGACAAAACATAAAATTTGTAAGCAGTAAAATGGAGACCAGTGAAATAAGAATATGTGGCATCAAAATATCATCATCATCATCAGGAGACGAGAAATGGTCAAGGCATTGTTTCATTGAAATTGAAATACATACATACTTAGCTAATTCTAGCCAAACTCAACAACCTTTTTTTCTCGAATGCACAATGATCCGTGTGATTGTGCTTCGGCAGATCAACTGTAGATGTCATTAAAATTAATTGGAGTCACTTACTGAAGCTTCCATGAAAATGCCTTGATTCCACAATTAAGACTATATGCATACATATATACACATGATTAATGCATCAGCACTTACAAAACACTCAGTTTCACATTGGCTTGACTCGTTACACTGTGTACCATCAGGATCATTTGTTATCTCATCAGCATTTGTACATACGATACATTAATCAAGCCAAGCATTTGGAATCAATCTAACGATTATTGGGTTTTGAGTTCTTTATAGTTCAGTAATAAATCAAGTAAAATCCCATAACTTAACTTTCTGAACTATTATTATTCTTTGTTATTTATCATTTTCTCCAAATCTTGGTCAATGGTTGGCCCAGCGAGCTTCCTCATAGGAGTCAGTAAAGGCTCAACAGTGATGAGCTCAATCAAGATCCTAACACGAACCTGGCAAATGGTAATAGTTAATGTACCTGTTCTGTACAGTTTACCCGCTTTAAATTTTTGTAGCAAGCAAACATTTTTCCTTTTTCCTTGGAAAGGAAGTAAGCAAAAGACTCAACTGCCGAGAAAACAAAGTCTATAGAATAAATAATATTTGCCAGATAAAAATCATAATATCTCTGGCGTTTTTCAACTCTCCAGGCAAGAAGTCAAAAGAAAAAAAAAATAAAAAACCTAAAAATTTGAAAAAGACTAAAATGTCCTCTGTTTTTTTCTTTTTACAATTTTACTGCAAATCATTGTTGACGTTTTCTTTGGTATTCCGTTTAATTTGTGGCAAAACGCGTGGTGAAAGCATACATTTGTAATGTGATTTTTATTAATTTTATATTAGGAAAAAAAAATTGCTGAAAGACCTGACAGTGATGGCTAGAGTGACAGGCTGACGGGCTTGCAGGCACTGGGAGACAGGATCAAGATGATGTTGACTTACTCCCCAAGTATTTATTTGTCTATTAGAATGCTCAAGAGTGTCAAGTGGTTTCATTTTTGTCCATAAAAATGACGTCGCTAAGAAGAGTAAGAAGAGGAATGACAGAGGTATGCAAACGTCCATACTTTCTGCATCTGTTCGAATATATAATTATTTTTGTGATAGTATATGTAATTACGTATCAATATCTGAGCTAAAAGGGGCAAGTTCTGTTTGGATGTTGAGAAACTTGGACATTTTTCTGTGGTCCATTCTTAAGAAAATTAGGACGTGGTTACTTGTAGATGGCTTGATGGGTTTTCTTTTTTGCGCTTGCATATAAGCACCTCCATTCTTTTTCCTCTTTTCCCCCCCCTGTAGCGAGCATTCTGAAGTACTTTCTAATACAATACCTCTAATAAGTAATAGTAATAAAGGGTTTTTTGACAGAGGAATGGAAATTGGGGGTTCGCCAAAAGACGTGCTTCTAATTTGAGGGGCGTAGAACAAAACCAGGTAGCATTGTCATGATATAGTAAAAATATGATGTTGAATATCCTACATTTCGAATTAAGAATTTATTGTGTTTATTTTTTTTTAACGTATGTCTTCTCACAGGTACTGAAAATGACTGAGAGTTCAATTCAGATAGATGTTTTGTCAAAATTACATGCACTTGATAGGATTAGACGCAAGCTAACAGAGACACAGAAGCATCTATTTAGAAAGCAATGTTTTCGGTATTTTCTAGACTTGCAACCCCTAACCTTTCAAGCAACACTTGTGCATAGTGTGCTACTCAGGATGATTGAGAATGGTCCAGAGTTACGTACCACTAATGAGTTATGGTTCTCAATAGATGAAGAAACTACCATTAGATTTTCAGAAGGAGACTTTGCTAAGATGACTGGTCTTGAAGTTGGAAATCCTGAGAGGTTTGATTGCAAGTTAAAAACTGATTCAACTAATTCTATTTTAGACAGACTAGAGGGTTTGGATATGAAAACATTTGATGTTATAATTGAGAGTATAGACTTTACGGAGGAGGATGATACAGTTGCTGTAAAGATTGCACTTGTTTACGTCCTTGAGAGGGTTTTGATGGGTAATCTAGGACACACAAAAATAGCTAAAGAGAGGTTGCGGTTAGTTGATAATTTGGATGAGTTCAACAAATATCCTTGGGGAACTGTCTCATACAAAAAGACAATTGAATCACTTCAGAAAGCAGGGAGAACAAAACAATGCAGATACAGTCTTTGCGGGTTCCCTTATGCATTTCAGGTGTGATTTAAAAAACTTTAGTTTTCATAGATTAATTTATAATGGTTATCTTGACTTAATTATCCTACAATCAATGTAGATTTGGTTATACGAGATCAGCCCCTTTATTGCAAAAACATATGCGGAGAAGATCGTAGGATCAGAAAATATCCCGTGTATGTTTAAATGGGCTGCGAAGACTCCTCGTTCTTATGCGGAGCTGAAGAAAGCTTTTAATGAGAAAGGGGTAAGATATCTTATATTATTTACTTGTGATTTATATTAAAAAACCATTTGATTACTTGATATGTACATGAATGCAGTTGATTCCTGATGTGATTTTGTTGGAGCATCAGAAAATAGAGAACGTAAATGTGGCCCACCATGATGCTTCGACCAGTACTGCTCATCAGGTCTACGCACAAACACCTCCATATATGCTTTCCTATGGTTTAATTAGTTCTTTCTTAAACAACTTCTTTTTGCTTTACTTTTGGCTGTGGCACAATGCATCAACTCATATTAAAGGTATTCTTACTCAATCAACACCTTAAAAATGCAGAGCGAAAATGATGATAGAATAAGTACTTCTGATTTAATTGGTGGTCGGCCATCGAAAAGGAGATTGTGTGATATTAAGAGCCCCTGTGTGAACTTTCTTAACCCCACTGGTTCCACCACGACTTTAGAGGAACCTTCAAATAATGTGGAGGACCAATTGCCTGACGAGCATCTTCCGATCGAAGCAGTGGCTCCCCATGATGCCAATAGTAACAAGGTTATATTCTCATTGTAGAGTAGTTAACTCAATAGCCTGCTTTCCTGCCGTTTCATTCTTTATAAATTAAAAAACTGTTTTCTTGTTAGGTTCATTTGGGTGGAGATCAGCCCAAGGATAATGTTGATGCTTATGTGAGAAACAGAGAGGAGGTATGCGCAAGATTAATTTTTGGTATTCATATTTGAAAGAGCTATACTACACTTCCTAATGGCATTCACATATTTTCATTCCAAGGATTGAGGTGACTGGCATACATGATACTTCTATTAAATGGTCAATATTATTACTTCTAAAATTACTATTGGTCAATCGCACCATTCATAGATAATTGTCGCTTGATTGGGATGAATAAGGTTAGGATATTATTTGGAAACTGTAGTATAAGTAATTTAGTATGTTTAAAGTATGCTTATTTGATTTTTGTATCTAACTATAATGCAGAGTGACAACTGTGAGGGAATGAGTATCCCTGATTTTGTCCATTGTGGTCTACCATTGAAAAAGAGAGTGTATGAAATAAGCCCTTGTGTCAACTTACCTACTAAGGTGAAGCTGACGCTAGTGGTAAACAAAAGCGCAAACAAAGTCATCTTTGCCGAAGCTGGAAAAGATTTTGTGGATATTTTGTTCAACATCCTTCGTTTGCCAATTAGTACTATCATACATTGTAGAATCTCAGGTGCTATAGACTGACAAAACAACCCAAGATTCTGCCCCAAGACCTTAACCCAATAGAACAAGATGCAGCAAGATGTTTAACTGAAAAGCTACGACTAAGATGAACCTATGGAACTAGACAATTAACTGATTGGAATTAAGAATATAAAAGGAAGTAATTAAAACAGAGAACAAAAGAATCTTAACGTGGTTCAGCTAGATTTCTCTAGCTTACATCCACGGGAGGGAAAGAACACAGCTTTATTGATTTTCTTTAGATGAATTACAGAGTAATGCTTAGTTTTTGAAGACAGGCAACAACTAGCTTTATATATAACCAGCTTCCTTCTCTCTCTTCAGCTCTCTCTGCTCTCCAATCAACTGCTTCCACATCAGCTGTTCCATAACAGCTTCTGTAAACGAACCCAGAAAAACTCCAGCACCTTACGTGAGTTCCTCGTGCTTCTAACGACAAATAACGAACTTTGCAAGCTGAGCTCAGACACGTGACATGTGCGTGCATCACTTAAATCTAAACGACAACTCCATACGTCGTTCAGAAGTGTAATTCTTGTACACATCAAAACGCAGGTTTCTGTGCCGTTTTGAGCTTAAGTGTTTCCAGCTTCTAAACGCAAAGTCTTCTGCCGTTTTGGTTTTCTGGATTTGCTTTCACAAACAACAATTCTCCACCTTGAAACAAATCATCCCTGGTTTCTCCCTCCATTTCCAGAATGAATTACCAGCAGCCGAGACCAGCTATGTCCAAGCAAACCTTGAACTTAGCTGTAGTGACTACTTTTGTTAACATGTCAGCAGGATTTCTGTCTGTATGTATCTTCACCATTCTGACCACACCCATGGAAACTACATTTCTAATGAAATGCAGCTTAATGTCAATGTGCTTTGTTTTCTCATGATGAGCTGGGTTTTTACTCAAGTAAATGGCACTTGAGCTATCACAGAATACATCAACTGTCTTCTGACTCATTCCAAGCTCAGCTATCAAGCCTTTCATCCATAAGGCTTCCTTTACAGCTTCAGCAGCTGCTGTATACTCAGCTTCTGTTGTTGACAAAGCAACAACATGCTGGAGACTCGCCTTCCAGTTAATCAAACAACCATCCAGCATGTATAGATATCCTGTGAGTGATCTTCTTCTGTCTAAGTCCCCTGCAAAGTCAGAATCAACAAAACCACTGATCCCCTCAGATTTGATCCTTGACTTACCATAAACCAGCCCCTGGTTCAGGGTTCCACTTAGGTATCTCAACACCCATTTTACAGCTCTCCAATGTTCCTTTCCAGGAGACACCATATATCTGCTCACTACACTTAGAGCATAGGAGATATCAGGCCTAGTTAGAACCATAGCATACATCATGCAGCCAACTGCATTAGCATAGGGAATCTTAGCCATCTCTAATTTTTCTTCTCTGTTTTTGGACATTGCAAGCTGGAGAGCTTAAAATGTGTTGCTATTGGAGTCATCACAGGTTTACATGAGGTCATCCCAAAGGTTTCCAGTACCCTTCTCAGATATTTCTCTTGAGAAAGAAACATAATGCCTTTGCTTCTATCCCTCTTGATCTCCATGCCTAGTATCTTCTTTGCTGACCCCAAATCTTTCATCTCAAATTCAGAACTCAGCAAATTCTTCAAGGCTTCAATTTCTTCTCTTGACTTACAAGCTACCAACATATCATCTACATATAGTAACAGGTATATGTAGAGATTTGTACTTATTACCTTGTAATATACACAGCAATCAAAACTGCATCTCAGGTATCCATGTGACAGCATGAACTCATCAAACCTGAGATACCATTGCCTTGGAGATTGCTTGAGCCCATACAGTGATCTTTTCAGCAAGCAAACATGATTTGGTTTCTCAGAATCCACATACCCCTCAGGTTGAGTCATAAGAATTTCTTCCTGTAGTCTTCCATGTAAAAATGCAGTCTTGACATCAAGTTGATCAAGCTCTAAGTCATGAACTGCAGTCATTGCTAACAATACCCTTATGGAGGCATGTCTGACCACAGGGGAGAATACCTCTTTAAAGTCAACTCCTTCCCTTTGAGTATACCCCTTTGCTACCAGCCTAGCTTTGTACCTTTTAGGTTCACTAGCTGTGAGGCCTTCCTTGACTCTGAAAACCCACTTGCAACCCACTGTCCTTCTGTTACCAGGTTTATCAATCAATATCCAGGTGTGATTCTTTTTAAGAGAAGCTATCTCATCATTCATAGCCTCCTGCCATTCTGATTTGTTTGAGCTTTGAATAGCCTCAGCATAACTCTTGGGTTCATCTACATCAATATCATGTGAAGCAGCCAGTGCATATGCTATCAGATCAGCATACCCATATCTCTGTGGTGGTCTGATTTGTCTTTTTTCTCTATCTTTTGTCAGCTGATAACCCTGTACTTGAGTCTGCATCTGAGATTTTGGTTGAGGGCCACTGCATTCATCATGATCTTCACTGTCTTTATCTGAATTGTCATCCCTCTCAGGTTTCTTTGAATCAGGATGCTCCACCTCAAATTGGATGTCTTCTTGCACTTGAGGTTTCTGAGTTTTCAGCCCAATATCCTTTCTGATTTCCAAAACAGCCTTCTCATTGAATGCCACATCTCTGCTTATTATGCACCTTGGAGGTTCTAGATCAGTGCACCATAGTTTGTATCCTTTAACTCCATCAGGATAGCCTAGGAACTGACCTTTAAGAGCCCTGGGTGCTAACTTTCCTTGATTGATATGTGCATAAGCAGGGCATCCAAACACTTTAAGATTAACATAGCTTGCTGGTTTCCCATGCCACATTTCAAATGGAGTTTTAAAGTCTAGAGCAGCAGAGGGACTCAAATTCACCAGATAACTTGTTGTTAATAAGGTTTCTGCCCAGAGACTTTTTGGAAACTTTGCTTGCACCAGCATGCATCTCACCTTATCCATCAAGGTCCTGTTCATTCTTTCTGCTAATCCATTTTGCTGAGGTGTTAACCTCACTGTTTTATGCCTTGCTATCCCTTCATTTGCACAGTAGCTGTTAAATTGCTGATTGCAGAACTCAAGTCCATTGTCTGTTCTTAACTTCTTAACCTTTTTTCCAGTCTGATTTTCAACTAAGGTTTTCCATTCTTTGAATTTGTTAAAGACTTGATCTTTGTGCTTCAGTACATAGACCCAAACCCTTCTTGAATAATCATCTATTATTGACAAAAAATAGCTATTTCCACCTAATGAGCTTGTCTGTGCAGGCCCCCAGAGATCAGAGTGTATGTAGTCTAGGATGCCAATAGATTTGCTGGTTGAGTTTTTGAAACTGTGCCTTGTGGACTTTCCATATACACAATCTTCACAAAAATCTAACTCATCTATCTTATCCTTCCCCAGAACCCCTTGTTTCTCAAGTTCTTTTAACCCTTTAACACTCATATGCCCCAATCTTAGGTGCCACAGCCTGGTGCTTTCCCCACCAGTGCCAACAATTACATCTGTTGTTCCTGTAATTGCCTCACCATCTAGGACATATACTCCATTTCTTTTTGATCCTTTCATCACTATCTTAGAGCCCTTCATGATAAACAATCTACCAGATTCAAGCTTAACACTAAACCCATTCTGATCTATCAAACCTAGTGAGATTAAGTTTCTCTTTAGATCAGGAACATATCTGACCTCTCTAAGTTCCCAAATTGTCCCATCATGAAGCCTAAGACTTACATTTCCCATGCCTATGACTTTACATACAGCATTGTTACCCATCATTACTTTTCCCCCATCTAAATCATGGTAATCAGAGAAATAAGTTTTAAATGGGCACATATGAAATGTGCAACCAGAATCTAGTATCCATTTACCTCTCTGGAGATCCTCTGTAGCCACACATACACCAGCAGATTCATAGCCTTCTTCCTCCACAATAGCTGCATCACCATTTCTTTCTTTATTTTTGTTCTTTAGTTCTTGACAGTCTCTCTTGAAGTGGCCTTCTTTGTTACAATGAAAGCACTTCTTATTTTGTGACTTTGACTTGTCTTGCTTTTGTTTCTTCTTCTTTCCATCATTTTTGTTAAACTTACCCTTAACTGATAACCCTTCAGCATGCATCATATTCCCTGATTTTTCTTGTAGCCCTCTAGTATTCAAGGCAGCCTTAACCTCATCTAATGATAAGGTTGATCTTCCATACATAAGGGCATCCACAAGATTTGAATAAGACTGAGGTAGAGAGCTTACCAGAAGCAATGCCTTCCCTTCATCATCCAGCCCCTCATCAATGGTTTCAAGTGTGTCACAAACTTGATTAAATTCATCGATATGATCATCCAGAGAGGACCCTTCTGCCATCTTCAGTGTGAACATCCTTCTTTTGATATACAACCTATTAGCCAAAGATTTAGTCATGTAAATCTTTTCTAATTTGGCCCATAGGTCTGCAACAGTCTTCTCCTTGGCAACCTCCCTTATCACTGAGTCACCAAGACTCAATATGATGGTGCTTCTGGCCTTCTTGTCTATCTCAGCAGCCATTTCAGGTGTCTTGGAGGATGATTCTTCTTTCCCTTCTTTCTTGGTGACAGGTTCGAGTGCATCTCCTAGCCCCTGTGTTATCAGCAAGGCCTCCATCTTTACCTTCCACATGTTGAAATCATTCTTGCCAGTAAACTTCTCAAGATCGATCTTGGTTGAAACCATACTTGTTTTTGGTTGTAGATCTAGCTCTGATACCAATTGTAGAATCTCAGGTGCTATAGACTGACAAAACAACCCAAGATTCTGCCCCAAGACCTTAACCCAATAGAACAAGATGCAGCAAGATGTTTAACTGAAAAGCTACGACTAAGATGAACCTATGGAACTAGACAATTAACTGATTGGAATTAAGAATATAAAAGGAAGTAATTAAAACAGAGAACAAAAGAATCTTAACGTGGTTCAGCTAGATTTCTCTAGCTTACATCCACGGGAGGGAAAGAACACAGCTTTATTGATTTCCTTTAGATGAATTACAGAGTAATGCTTAGTTTTTGAAGACAGGCAACAACTAGCTTTATATATAACCAGCTTCCTTCTCTCTCTTCAGCTCTCTCTGCTCTCCAATCAACTGCTTCCACATCAGCTGTTCCATAACAGCTTCTGTAAACGAACCCAGAAAAACTCCAGCACCTTACGTGAGTTCCTCGTGCTTCTAACGACAAATAACGAACTTTGCAAGCTGAGCTCAGACACGTGACATGTGCGTGCATCACTTAAATCTAAACGACAACTCCATACGTCGTTCAGAAGTGTAATTCTTGTACACATCAAAACGCAGGTTTCTGTGCCGTTTTGAGCTTAAGTGTTTCCAGCTTCTAAACGCAAAGTCTTCTGCCGTTTTGGTTTTCTGGATTTGCTTTCACAAACAACAGGTTTGGCAGGAATGCAAGCACATTTGGCTGCATTGAAAACTTGTACAAAAGCCTTGAACACTTTGACGAAGCTTACTTGGTACAAAATCAAAAGAGAGATATCCTCTTGAAACCCAATGTATTACACATCCTAAATGTACTTTCCTTGAAGGCCCCTGAAGCCAGCTGTGATAAACTCATGAGGGAAGAATTTGAAAAATGTGAAGCTTCAGCTGGTGAAGAAGGCACTGTGAAAAATTTGTTTACATACATGGTGACAGATGATTTGTCAGTGACTCCATTGTTGATGACATCTGGCATTATCAGTATGCTACTGAACAATCTTAGTGTGCTAGAGAAGAGGCTTGTTGAGTTAAGCAATGATGAGGTATGGATTGAGTTGAGCAATGTCCTAACCAATCGTTCAGAACTTTTAAGCTATGGTCTAATGATACTTTCTCCTTTATGTTCTATGTATCTTTCAGGTCCTGGAACTGTTGGAGAATGCGATGAACTCAAGGACAGCTCTCACCAGTGTCTTCCTGAAATAGAATAGATGTGGCTGTTTCTAATTTCAATTAATTTTGTGTAAATACAGGCATCTCAGGAGTATTTTGCCAGGACAGCTTTAACTTATATATTGCTATCGTATCTCTGTTTGATGTATGTTAGTACGCATACGTTCCTTTCCCCAGTGCTGCTGCTGTTAATTATGCTTAATGTTTATGGCCACTTGCGTTGTTAGTTTGAATCTAATATTCACTTTTCTAGTATCATAATTTATACAAAATTTAGTGTAGTTTTGAATATCTCCACTGAAAATAGTTCATAATTTCCAATATCCTACTTTTAACTAATGTCTACTCAAATAGATAGATATCACAGTTTCTAATGTTAATGGATTTTGTTTTCTTCTGATTTCTGAAGCAAATTACTAAAAGCCGGATTCCTCGCCTGAATTTGAGAACGTATTAAACAAGTATCATGTGGTATATATTCGCAACATTAAGGCCAACTTACTTGGTGAGTTCGTTCAGAGTGATCGTCTTTGTAATTCAGTAAAATCCAAATATATACCAATGTGTTTTAATGAACTAATATCAAGTAAAATCCCTAGCAAAAACTTTCTAAACCACTATTATTTTATTTATTATTTTTCATTTTCTCCAAATCTTGGTTAATGGTAATCTTTCTAATAGGGCTCAACTGCCATTGTTCTTTGCCTAAATTAGAGAAATATTGATGACTACACCAACTGCATGAGCAATAACTGATCTTGTATAAATCATGACATACATCAAACTGCCAACTACTAAAGTATAAGGAACTCTTCTCATCTTTTTCTTCTCTTTCTCACTTGTAAGATGATGCTCGGAGCTAAGCTTGAAATGACCTGCAAGTGGAGAATAAACAAATTTTGCCTTACACATGTTAAATCTTTCATGAATCCTTTCAATATATGCTTCTTGAAATAATCATAACTTTCAAAGTTCTCTATTGTGGGAAATCTTCATGCCAAGAATCTGTTTAGCTGATCCCAAGCCCTTTATCGCAAAACATTTGTTAAGCTCTTTCATCAGATTATCAATTTCACTTGTATCCTAGCCAACAATCAACATGTCATCCACATAAAGTAAAAGAATGACAAAATCACTATCACCAAATTTCTTCACAAAAATAAAATGGTCAGACATAGTATTATTAAAACCATGATCCTCCATAAAAAGATTCAAACTTCTTATACCACTGTCTTATTGCTTGTTTAAACCCATATAAACTTTTCTTCAACTTGCACATAAGTTCTTCTTTACCTTTGACATTGAACCCTTCGGGTTGTATATTTCCCCCTTTAAGTCACTGTGCAAGAAAGTTGTCTTTACATCAAACTATTTAGTCTCCAAATTCAAGGTAATTGTTAATCCTAGAATAATTCGGATAGAAGACATTTTTGCTACACAAGAAAATATTTCTTCAAAAGCAACACTTTTCTTTTGATCGAAACCCTTCCCAGGCAATCTAGTCTTATACCGGTATTGTGAGTTATTTAAAATGTTCAACCTATAAAACCACTTGTTCTTCCGAAACTTGAAAAATAGGAGAATTTTTTGAGTGATAAGTGTATCACAAGTATTGCACCCAATTAATATATGTGTTAGGTGTAATTTAATTAAATATATATATGATAGTAATAAAGGGGAATTTTTTAAAATAAATATTAAAATAAATAAACATATGATAGTAATATTTTAATGTGTCACTATAATGTCACTTTTTATTAATCTTTTAGTTAACATTTTGAGACGTTAAATTTAAGATTCAATTTCACAAAACTTAGATTATCTTAGATTATCATTAAGAATAAGGTTAATTTCTATCTAACTCTTAGTTAAATTGATCACATACTTCAATTTGGTCCTTATAAAATTTCTATATTTCCAATTAAGTCCAAGATTATTAAAAGTTTTTAAACACATAATATATTTGGAATCCCTAACATATTTCGAAAAACTACCAAATTAAGATGCTCTATTGTTTAGAGTGTCCTAAAAACAGAAAATAAAAATATCTAAGCTTTCCAATGATGTATGTCCATTATTATCATTTTTTTATACACACAATATGTACATTTTATATTTGGAATCTCTAATATATTTTTAAAAAGATAGAATTTATATCTTTCCGAGTAATGTACGTCCAAGATTAGCAAATTCTGTAAGGATCTTAAAATATTGATTTTTGCTTTGTCATCACTCTATATTTGAAAATTAAATTAATAGAATAATTCTAAACCAAAATTGCCCCTAAGTGCTCGGCCATGTGTTTTCAAACAGTTTTATTTAGCTGATTATCTGAATTTGAATCTTTGAAGACGTTAATTGTAGAGAATAAAAATTGATGAGACTTTACCCGCCTCTCTATTTTTCTAATAATAATAATAATAAAAACTCTACACCAAAAATCAACGTCTAATTTATTAACACCAACATGTGAATTTGTATTGCTTAATCTATGCACCCAAGTTTACATTCAAATTAAAGAGTTTGTGAGGGAGGGAATAGGAGGGCCAAGGGAATTGGAGGATTGACCACATGAAATAGGAATTTTATTTATTAAAAAGCAAACGTGGTAGTGAATAGAGAAATGTATATGCATTATTCTTGAGGAGTCTGACGACTGTTGTAAATGTCAGAGAAAGGAGATTGAACAAGAGATCCACAAAATCTTTTCCAGGTCCAGCAAATACAACCTTGTTTGAGAAGAGTATAAACTAACAACTCTAATTAAACCTTAGACACATTACCAACTCTCATAATGTATCCAACTATAAATATAAGAGTAATGATACAGCTACAAACTCTTATACAAATTTATTTTGTACAAACTGATGTGGTATCAATTCATTAGTTAAATTAAATATCTCTTAGTCCACATAATTTATTTTCATTCAACTAATTAATTGATACCACATCAATTTATACAAAATAAACTTATACAAGGATTTGTACCTGTATCATCACTCTAAATATAATTCAATTTACAATTTGTTATTAAAGCATACAAAAGAACTTCGAGGGAGCTAATGAGGGGAGCTTTATTAAAATAGAAAAGAAAAATGACAACATGAAAAACGGGACAGAATTATGAGCCTACCCCCGTAAAGATTTACGGTAAAGTGTTTGGCTTGCAAGAAACTGAGAGAAAATATAGAATGAAGAAGAAAAGATTTTTTAATTCATTTCTTAACAACTCATGAATGTAAAGAGAGGCTGGTATTTATGCAACATTAAATGTAACGATCTCATCAACATCAGCAGCAACCTAAAGCAACTTAAGCAATCTTTTACTTACTGGAGTCTTCTGGCACCTTCTAGAATATTCCTAACAACCCCTAAGAAACAGCTAATCCAAAAAGTTAACAGAAGTTAAAGAACCATGCATGCCAGTCCAGAAAGCCAAAAACAACAGCTAAAGAAAAATTGTAAGCAGAGACATACATCCTATAAGCATAATCGATAATTGATAAAAAAAAAAAGATTGATTATGCATACGTAAGCAAGTTTGCAAATGGATTGTCGACAAGTTCTTAACACAAGACTTAAATATATATATATATATATATAGATAAATTTAACAGTGGACTTGAGAAATAGGGTAGAAAATTGATTTGGTGAGCCATTGACAAAACATTTTCCTTTGATGTCCCATGCCTTGTTCGATCTCGAAGAAGAAACTCGATAGAATTAACAGCTTCATGAGGAAAGAGCACTTTCTTCGACGACTTTGTGCGTACAAAAAGCTTCAACTTTTTCTTAGGCTTCATTGTTGGCTGTTTCAGTTTTTCTGTGTGTACAGTTGTGACTGACATACTACCAAAATACATATACAAGGGAAGGTGGTTGGACAATAGGAACAAGAAAATTTATGGCTCATTTAGACGACTGTCCTCAATCAACTACCCTAGCGTGCCACCAACAAAGTGTTGGCTCCACTAGCAATGGAGTCCCCTTAAGTGACTTGACTAAGTTTGCTCCCCAGTTCGAGTCGCAGGGAAGTCGCCTTTGTTGGGAAAACCTGTGCCTCTCGGTTCGAACGGAGACTTCTAGTCTGGGTTGTGGTACGGGCTTAAAGTAAAGGTGCCTCCCACAGTTGGGGCCCTTCCCAAGATATCTCGTGGTCAAAAACCAAAAAAAAAAAAAAACTACCCTAGCATGCCTTACACGGTGGCAAACCGTGGGGGTATTCGCTAATTAAATGCATTCTTGTGATCTACATGCAACACCCCCAAACCCAGGGAAGCTTTTAAAAATTACCCTAAGTAAGATCATACTTGATAAGTGGACGTTATTGCCACTGATGCCCAATCGATATTCTATAGTTATATAATAATACTGGTACTGATAACAACTAGTAAATCATTGGAACTCCTTGAAGTCTTAGTGGTTCAGTTAGACTTTAACGTTATGCGTTGCCATAAGCTACGTTATGTGTTACCATAAGCTACGACGGCAGATGATGCGTGTTCACTGTTTGAAAAATTGCACAATGACTATAGTTTAGTTTTTCACTTGAGATACTTATTGTTGTTTTCTTTTAGTTTGTTTGACGTAAATACTCAATTTGTTTTATAACGAGTTAGTGGGAGTAGATATTGTTCTTATCTAAGCCCCTCCGGGTTAAAGATAACAAACTCATCAAAGAAAAATAAAAGGGATTTTATTAATAGTAAAAATATATTTTCCCAATTTACGTCAAATGAGGAACTTAATTAAATTTCAATTAAACAGTAAAAAAAAAGGCTTAAACACATCCCTAATTTGAATTTAACTAAATGACAAATATTAAAAGGACATTAAATAAATAAAACTATAGAATCTTCTAAAATCTTCCTACATAAGTTAATAAAGGAGTTGATTAGACCTGTAAAATAAATATTTAATTAGTCTATAAATGAAAACGAATACTGTAAATTTAGTTTTTCGTTAATTTGAGTTGTTTTTGCCAAAGGTGAGTTGATTGTTCTTTTTTAATTTTATTTGCAAGGGAGAGGATACAGATGGGAGTTAGAATACGTATTTTGATGTGCCCATTTAGTTGACTGTAGTTTATTATTTTATGATGAAGAATGGGTTGACTTTATATAATTGAGTAGAGCAAATGCATTTGCTGTGCCCCTTTGGTAGTATTACTAAATAGATATAGGTGACAACTGTAGGAAAAGTTGACTATCTAGCAAAAAATGTTTAAATTATTGGTTCATCATTAACTTTGCGTCCATTAGGGGTGTTTGCGGATTGGATTTTACGGATTGGACATCAATCCATATCCGATCCATGATTTTACGGATTATAATTTTTCAATCCAATCCAATTCACGGATTGATAAAATTCAATCCAAATCCAATCCATACATCTGCGGATCGGATGCGGATTTGACTTAATCCATATCTAATCCATACGTCTGCGAATCGGATGCAGATTTGACTCAATCCATATGCAATCCACCATTTTACGCATTAGTTTTCGAATTAAAAATTTTTAGTTCTCTCCAACTAATGAAATAAAAAAATCTAATATAAAAATAATTTTGCTACCAATTAAATTTAAAATTGAATAAAATTTAAATAAATTAATTGTTTAAATAAAGCTAAAATAATACATTTAAAGTTTCAAAATATAACACATCGAGACTAATTATTCAAATAAAGCTACAATAATACGTTCAAAGTTTCAAAATATAACACACCAAACTTAATTGTTCAAATAAAGTTACAATAATACGTTAATATAACACCGAAATTAATTGTTCAAATAAAGCCACAATTAATTGAAATGGCGAAGTTTTAGAAACCAAACACAGTCTGATCCTTCACCGGGGATGTTGCGCTTGTCGAAAAGTAGTGATTACGGAGCCATCCACGATGGGAACCAGGAGAAGCCGTACAGGTGGTGATCTTGAAGGTTGTGATAGTGAAATTGTTCAGCTGGAACCAGTGAATGTGAAGTGGCTCGATGGACTTGGGAAAGAAGATGGCTTGCTCTCGCCGGAATCGCGCGACTGATGTCCTTTAAATCTGTGTCGAGAGTGTATCCAACCAGTATTGAGTGTTGCTAGTGTGTGTGACGTCGGGGAAGCTTAGGGTTTTTTGTTTGCAAATTGTTGGTGACTTGGCGTTATGTTACTTTGCTTTTGCTAGTGCGTGTGACTCTGCTTTTATTTTGTTTTACAATTTTTACAAGTTATATTTGTATATTTGATTATTTAATTATTTTTTATTTTATATTATTATTGGGTAATGGATAAGATATGTTATAGTGCTTAGTAACTATGCAATGTCACATTTATAATTTTTTAAATTATATATATATATATATATTTTTTTTTTTGCAGATTCACGGATTTCTGCGGATTTACAGAAGTAAATCCATATCCATTCCATCGACTGCGGATTTTTAAATTTTCAATCCATATCCAATCCACCAATCCACGGATCGGATTTATACGGATCGGATTCAGCGGATCGGACGGATTCAGCGGATCAGATGGATTCTGAACACCCCTAGCGTCCATGGCTAATTGCATATATACACCACGCTTGACTGTTGAAACTAAGCAATTAGCTTGAATGATGCTGAAAGAGTCGATATTTATTTAACGGCATTATGGAAAGTACAATGATTGGTTGATGATGCTTCATTTTTGGATGGTCATTTTGATTTCGGTTCAAATGAAGTAATGAACCCGGACCTTGTTTGATTATTAATGTGTTCATGATTCTGGTTGCATTTGCTAACATGGTGGGCAAGTATTTCTTCATTTATTTTTCTAGTTTCTTTGTTGCTTTTCTTTTATATATTTCATAGAAAATTAATTTATTCCTACTTCTATACAATGAGTTGTTTTCACATGGTTATTGAACCAAGTCTCCTCTTGTGTGACTCATGCTCCGGTATTGTTTATAGTTATAAATTTTGCATAAACACGGAATTTGACCCAAGTGAAAGGCTTCTCTCAAGGTTTCCATGAAACTAATTAGGAAATTACATTTTCTTATTATAGTAGGTTAGTATTCTTATCCTCAAAAGTACTCACCTAATTAGGTTTTGTATAACTTCCTGGTCTCTAATTTCTTCACAAGCAGGTTGGTTTAGATGGAATTATCAGCAGGCTCTTGGTGAGGTTCAGGTTACAAGAATTCCTTAATAATTTTCTAACTTCCAGGTAAACCAAGAGTAGCCCTGTTGAGAATTTTTTATGGAATAGGAGATAGACAAAGAAATATTCTTTAAAGCAGGTATTGAATAATCGATAGGAGTACTCTAGTTGTAGATGAGGAAAGGAATGGAAAAGATAGATTTCTGAGAAACTTTTGCATAAGAAATAATTTTAAAAATTCGAGTTTTGTAGTTCAATTGGTGCAGGCTTGAAATGAATGAATGATAAAGCTGTCTTTAGTTTAAACTTCTCCTTTAAATGAATTTAAATGGTTATTGATTGCCCTTCATGTGTTGAATAATTGACATGTCGAACACCTGTTGCAATCTCCTTGTGATGCAGTCCATGGCGACCTCCAAGCCGAAAATGAGGTTAAAGCTTCTGATTGACAGGAAGGATGACAGAGTTATTTTTGCTGAAGCTGGCAAAGACTTTGTAGACTTCCTCTTCTACCTTTTTTCTTTGCCTATTGGCACTGCTGTTAAGGTCTCAGGTCCCCAAAGCATGGTGGGTTGCATGGGTGATCTTTATCAGAGTCTCAAAACTCTTGATAAATCCTATATGCAACCAAACAAAAGCAGGACCTCGGCGCTGAGTCCTAGGTCTCCAATATGTGCCACTGGATTACCTCTTCTGTTGTCTGATCATCAAACTTGAAATGTCTACTCTTGTCCTTTTTATTACAACCATTCTTATGTATCCGATGTTCCAAACATGCTCTGCCCTACTTGCAAGGGAAGGATGACCCGAGTGTTGCATTATGTTGCTCCAGAGGCTGCAAACACAGGGGCACTGGTTTAAGGAGGTTATGTCAAAGGGGTGGTGACTTACATGGTGATGGATAACTTGAAAGTGATGCCTATGTCTACTATATCCACTATTACTTTGCTTAACAACTATAATGCTAAGGATATAGGAGCACTTGAGGAGAAGATTGTCTATGTGGGAATGAATGAGGTATGTTGAACATCTACCACACGCATACATACATTAAAACACTTAACATACAACTGATCAGTCCATATTTCGTCTTTCTTGATAGGGTTTGGATCTGCTGCAGGCATCATTGGAGTGCAAGGGAGCTTTAACAAGTGTTTTTCTGAGAAATTGATTAGAATTGTCAAAGGCATACTTTACAGCTGAATCCTTTTGGGGTTCCATTCTTCGTGTTATGTTGTTGATCTTCTTGTTGACATGCTCTTTCATTTTGTCTTCTAAACTTGTACCGATGGTAGTTGGATATAGTTCGTTGATTAATTTCAATCTAATCTTCTGTCTGATTTTAGAAATCTGGAATTGCCTAAATGGGAAAAGTGATGTGCATGGTACATGATTTGGGTGTTTTCCAGGACTTCGCATTAATTATAAATTATAATTGCTCCATGGTAGGAAACATTATTAACAAGTTTCTCAATCCAATGACAATTATTAGTATATAAGTAGCGGAAATGAGAACAATATTTTTAGAAAACAATTGGTGTTGGTTTATTAAATTTTGAGATAACTGGAAAATGTTCATCTTCTGAACAAGTTAAAAAAAAAAAGGGAAAACATAGATTAATGTCATGGGATGGGTGTAATGTGCAGCAAACCCGTGCGACTTCTAGCACACAAATTGCTCAGTAAGCCTAATAATCTTCTCAAACTAGCCAAGAAAGAATACTTTGCGGAAATGCTAGAGAAAAGAGAGAGTAATGTGGTCAAATGTAATTTTATTACTCACAAAGAGAGAAATATAAAAGAGCTTTTAAGAAGAGCTTGAGAGCTTGTATGAGAGTGTGTGTGCTGGTGAGGTTGTGTGTGTAGTGTGGTTCGGTGGCGTTGAGCAAAAATGGTGAGGACTCACCCCTATTTATAGTTGTGCTCTTAGGTGCAAGTTGGCAAAATATCTCCTAGGACTTACGCAAAAAGCTAGAAAGTTTTAAGATATTTACAATTGTAGAGAAGTGGGCGGGGTTGGCTGGTTGCTAAGCGCACTGCAGCATGTCATTTATGAGGCGGTCCATAACTAAGCGCACTCCCTTTCTAAGTGCATCCTTCCTCTATGCTGAATTTTACTGAGCGAACCATCGCACTCCAAAATAACCTCCATTTGCAGGAGATTTGAGCGGCCCGTGACATTAAACGTACTTAATCTGATTAATTCATTAAAGAGTATTGTGAAACATCAATGCAGAAACAAGAAGTACTAATTTTATTATAAATAAACCCAACAGGTAACGACAGAACTTCTAGCTTCATCATCCTTGATGAGGAAGATAGTAGTGAGAGCAGTACGCGTATTTGTTTGAATTGAAACCTTTAACAGCTCCAAAACTTGAGAGGTATAAAATCCATAGGCAAAGCCCAAAATCAATATCGTTTGCTAGGGTGAAAAAGAGCAACATGATAGCTTATTGTTGCGGACCGCCCAAGTTGCTAGCCCAATTGCCCATAATTTTAGGCCAAGAGCCCAAGACAAGATCAAGAGTGCTAACTTAGCCCGATTCCGAAAATTTCTAACCAACTATAGCACACTCAAGCTTGTACATATCTAGAATTCTCTACATAACTCTAGCACATGTAAATATCTAAAATTTTAGGCAAGTTAGTAGAATTCTCTAGAACTCTAGAGCTTGGCAAGCCTCCCCTATAAATAGGGTATGACATTTGGCATTTGAGCAACAAACTTTGAGCAACCAACTCAAACACTCTTGTAAGCTCTCTTGTAATCTTTCTTGCGAGTAATACAATTTCTCCCATTCGGCTCCATTGCTCTCTTCTCTATAGCTCTTTCGAAAACCTCTAGGCTTAGCTAGTTGAGAAGCTCAAAGGCTTACTTAGCAACTTTCGCCAAGAGTTGTCTAAGTGTCGTACGGATTCGTTGTGCAAAACACTCATCCTGTGACATTATGCTTCAAATTAAAATTTCGTATTATTGAAATCAAAATTCGAACAAGGTGAAGATGCTAAATAGAAAAGAACTCCTTAACTCATCAAGGCCAATATCAACAACTGTGTCTTCCAGGACACCAATATCCTCAATTTTTCCCTTTAGAAGGTCAATGCCGGATATCATTGACCATGTTGTCACTAATAAATCATCAGTTACCATGTAAGAAACAGATTTCTTCATAGTTCTGCACTCACTCTCCCAGATTTCTTGTTAGTTCTGCACTCACTCTCCGAATCCATGTTCAACTGTCGCAATTCATTAAACATTCTATATGCTCATAGGGGAATCTGGGTGTATATTTTATTTGTCACATACCGGTGATTGCTTTGACAAATATACAACTTTTTCTGCGCAGGTACGGGTCGCAGACAAGCATGGGTCTGCAAGAGCACAGATACTTTTTCCCATTTTAAAATGGGTTTCAAGAGCTCATCTGTGTTTTGACTGGGTATTAGATGAGCTTCACTCAGGTTTTCAAGGCTCTGGAACAGGTTTCCCGTGCAGCTAACCACGCCAACATTCTTGAGGAGGCTGGTGACCGTAACAAATGGCATATAAAGGTCATTGAACAAGACATCCACAAAATCTTTTTCAGCTGCGACAAACAGGACCTTGTTAGCTCTTTTTCAATTGTTAACTTCAATATTAACTTGGTTGCTCGGTTGGCTTCCATGCTTGACATAGCTTAAGAGAAAAGAATTGAATGTCATTTTATCTATTCTGATACCTATTTATAGAAGAAATCAAGCCTTTTAGGGTTCAGCAAATTCAGTGCGCCACATTGCTGAGTTCCAATGCTCACCAATCACCACTTTATATTAATTCCTTTAGGGAGTTTGAATATCATAGACAACGGAAATGAGTAAACAAATTTATTTATATATCTATATAAAGCTGGGACTACAAGAGTTGATGTGGCATCACTATTTCTCATCTTCTTATATTCTCTATTATCTAATATATTAGTTGAGATTAAAAAATAATTATATTACAAAATATTAAAAATAAAACACAATTCTTAGATTACAAAAAATTACATATCTCTTCCTCTTTCTATTTTAATTTAACAATATTTAACCATTTATAATAATTAAATATAAGTCTTGAAATATTCATTTATTTTATTATGCTAACAATTAAACTTTAGTGGCTTAAAATACATCAATTAATTAATATAGGAAGGAAGGTTCCTTCATCTTCTCTCAATAATGCCACTAGAGCCTAATTTTAATGTCATAATCCTATATTTAATTATGTAAATTTTTGTTTAGTGCATTTTGGCTTCTTCAAACTCTATAAACATTAAGTATTTAAGATTTGTGGCATCATTATTTCTCATCTTTTTACATTCTATATTATCTAATAATTTGGTTGATATTAAAAAATAATTACATTACACAACATTAAAAATTAAAAATAAATAGAAAATAATTGTTAGATTACAAAAGATTGCATGTCTCTTCCTCTTTGTATTTAAATTCAACAATATGTAACATTAATAATAATTAATTATATGTCTTGAAACATTCATTTATTTTATTAAGTCAACAACTAAACTTTAGTGGCTTAAAATACATTAACTAATTAATATAGGAATGAAGGTTTATTCATCTTCCCCCACTAATGTCACTAGAGCTTAATTTTAATGCCATAATCCCATATTTAATTATGCAACCTTTTGTTTAGTGTTTTTTGACTTCTTTAAACTCTATAAACATTAAATATTTAAGATTTGTAATGTTTGGATTTTTTTTATTATTTAACCAACATCCTCTTTAGAAATATTCTTGTGTTTTTATTTTTCGACTTATTTGAATTTTTAGTATTATGTGCTTCATGGAGTACTATTTTCTTCATGAGTTGAATAATGATAAAGATAGTTGAATGATAAGAGTTAGGCTTTGTAGTATGTGTGAGTATGTTAATACTAAGAAGAATGGAGAATTGATTAATGTGAATATGATTTTTATTGATGAAAAGGTTGTATAAAAAATTCATTCTCCCATTGTTTTCTCTAATTTTTTTTCCTAATTGTTTTACACTTAATGTAACATTTTTTTTTTGGGTAGGAAAATCTAATGCATGCAATAATCAGGAAAAACTTAGTGATAAAGTTTAGGCACATGTTGAGTTAGGATTCTTTGTACAGTGTCAAGAATTTGAAAGTTGTTTCAACTACAGGCGATTACAGACCATTTTCAAATCAATATAAGATTATTTTCTTGGTTATAACTTTGCTTAAGAGGTTAGAAGAAGGAACTGTTAAGATTCCGATCAATAGATTCTAATTCATATCTTTGAATTTGATTGATATACGTGTGAATGGTAACATAATCCTCTCATGTATTTTTTTTAATTATTAATGTTTGTTAATCTTTAAGTGTATATTAGAAATTATTGATCTTTATGTTTTAACATGTTTATGTTATTTTTCTATAATATTATAGATGTTGTTGGAAGTTTATGTGGTGTGGGTGATATTGAGATCGTTGGAGCTGGTTGGAAAAAAAAAGATATAAAAGTTCTAATAGATTAGTAAGTTGAATATAATTTAGAACTTATCAACAACTACAAAAGATATAAGGTCTGTACGCTTACACTATACACATTAATATATATTTTTAAAGTTAATAAAAAAAATTAACTTTTATAAATAACATTAGTTTTATAAGGTTGCCTCATCTTAAAAAAAAAAATCAATTTATATTTTTTATCAGTTTCATCAAGTGCAAAATAAGAAAAAATGATAATACTAAATTCTTTTTTAAAAAGCGCACGAAGAGCGGTTCTATTTCCTAGTTTGTCAATTAAAGTGCATCACTATCTTAAAAATTTGAAGTTAAATCTCAACCCTTAGCTAAATCTTGAGATGCTAGACTAGCCTTAAAATAAGACAGGAAAATGTACTAATCAACCTGCATTTATATATATTTACCCTTAAAAAAAAATCATTTTTTTTTTATAGATTCCCTTCAAAAAGTTGAATGTGAAGAATGCTTTGGTTTTTTTTTTGTTTTCCTTTTTTTAAGGATTGAAACTGAATATCAACAAAAGTGTTATTTTGCCCTTATTCTTTTTTTTTTTTTTTCCCGATCTGATCCCTAACTGAAAAGATGGATTTCAGTAAGCGGCAGAGCCATCCCTTCGTATGGAAGGCAACAGGGAGTCAGAAAGGTAGCTAACTGGAGTAGTATTAATATTATATTCATTTAATAAATGAAAGAAAAGAAAAGAAATGAAGATGAAAATTCTCGAGCCAGTATTCTACCATAAGAATGAACAAGAGGAAGAATGAAATGGAAAAGCCCAAGCATCAAATCCTAGCTCTCAATCCATTAAAATTGTTTTATTTGATCCTGCATGGCATACACCACTGGATTGAGGGATTTCGTTAAAGATATAGATAAAACATGTGCAAGTTTTTCCACCCTTAATATTTAAGGTGTCAAAAGAGAAAATGTACAAGTGAGCACGATATCTAACTTACTCATTTAATCATTGCACTCATCATATATGGGATCATAGTTATTTTGCATGAAACCATCATGGCACGCGCTTTGCTCTAAGAGGAAGTCATCATTTGACCTCAAATTTGTGTCCAATGAAGCTTTTTCTACACCAGTATGCTGAGCAACGTAAGGAGAATTGCTTTGGTTCATGCTCGAGCTAAAGGGACCCATAGTATAATTGCTACAAAGTAGAGAGTTCACATTGCTAACTGGATGATCTATGTTCTGGTTGTAATCCTGTTTATGTTCCATCCACTGCTTCGATGCGTAATTTTGGATTTCATTGCCGATCATGCCTGGCTGGTAAGACAAATCTCCCCTGGAATTCTCCAAATATGTGGAATTGGCAATGGAAGAAGAAATATCCAGATAGCAGTTTGAAGATAAAATGTTATCTAAGTTATTAGGAGGTACTTGATCAAGAATAAAAGGTTCACCCAATGGCAAAGAAATTGATGACGACTTTGATAATTGAACTGCATCCTGCCAACTTTCTTGACATCGACCATGATCAAGAAAGTTAGAAGAATCATGGACTCCCACATCAAAATATGCCTGATTCAGTGAAGCCACAGTGAGAGAAGATTGATTTCCATATGCATCTCTACTCTGAGCCTGATGCGGGTTTGCTTGTAACATCATAAGGTTGCTCAAGGAAGTAGATACAGAGCTGCTTGAGCTACCAACAGCCACTCTAGCATCTATGAATCCAGTGGCAGCTGTAAAGGCTGTTGGACTATTAATGTGATTAAAATCTCCAATGTGGGTGGTAGACTCGCTTTGTGGCATCTGGTTAGGCTCCAATGAAGTCTGGACCCCTTGAACCAAATTTGAATTTCGGTTTGCGGGAAACATTGCTTGCTGGTTTTTCCCAATAGTATTGAAGGAGGTGTTGAAAGATTGGGAAAGACCTGGTTTTATCATGCCAGAAGAAGCAATTCCATGCATGCTTAGACCAGCACTTGAGTTCAACCTACCAATCATGCTGCCGGGAACATATGATGAAGATAGTGCAGAACTTGAAAGCCTTCCTGGACTATTCACCGAGTGTGAACCCCCAAATCCGTCCAGTGCACCAATACGTAAATAAGACGAATCTTTACTCCCTACTGAAGCAACCATCCCAGCTTCCAGTGTTTTATTACCAAGTCTTTTCAGGGAAAGCCTAAATTTCTGCAACACAAAAGAAGAAAAGTAAGTTGAGGAGAGCATTGGTTAATTCTACAAATTTGCGAAAGCCCACAAGTAAAACAAGGTGGAGGATCATAAAAGAGTATCCGAAAACAATTAGTGAAAAGGAAACATCAGTGCCTGCAGATGACTTGCCACATTCTCCCTTGTAAGCCCTTCAACATTCATCAGGTCAAGAATTTTCTTTGGGACAGCCTCTGCCCATGATGGAAAGACAAAAAGGAAAAGAAAATTAAAAATACCTCAAGAATGAGAATTGAGATATCAGAATAATATACTTCTTCATAGGAACACTTACTGTCAAGTCCCAGTTGTTTGGACCACAGAGTTGCATACGAAGTTTATTGGAGCTGTTAATCTGTTGGGACTTGACAGTAAGTGTTCCTATGAAGAAGTATATTATTCTGATATCTCAATTCTCATTCTTGAGGTATTTTTAATTTTCTTTTCCTATAGGATTTTTCAAATTCGTGTGGTGACCTGTTTTGGTCCTTAGGATCAACTTTCTTTCTCCTGATTACATGTTGCCATGTGTTCTTCAGCTCCTCCATTCGAACAGGTTTCAACAAGTAGTCACAAGCTCCATGATTAATCCCCTTCATCACAAGCTTGGTATCGCTATATGCTGACAACACTGAACCAAAATTTCAATAAGTCTCCTACATTAACCACCTAAAACTACTAGTGGCACAAAAGTTCCCGGAAACAAAAACTACTAAAGAAATTAATTGATACAAATTGAGACAATGTGAAAAGAAAAGCAAAGATCAATAAATGTGATAAAGTAACAAAGAGCTTTCATGCTTACTTACGACAGGTAGGTCCATCTCAAGCCCCACAAGTTCAAGAAGCTTAAAGCCATCCATGTCTGGCATATAAACATCACTGATAACCAAATCAAAATTGTTTCTGTTTTCCCGCAACATTTTCAGTGCTGTGATAGCCCGATTGGTTACTGTAACTGCAAAAAACAAAAAAAATGAGATAAGAAATAAGCAAATTTAAATATTATTTCAGAGACAACAATTACAAATCATCATTAAAGCAGATCGATCGAAATTTACCTTATTAATCAAAAGTCAAAAGCACAATCACGTATGATGAATAGTGTCTAACCGTTTTCAACAGCCAATTAAATCCACAAAAAAAAAAGACTACAATCAAAACCCCATAAACCCAAATTTTCAAATATTTCACCAAAATTAGGACAAAAAATCTCAATTAGTAGAACCATTGAAATTATAAATTGAAACTGCGAACACAAAAAAAAAAAAAAAACGTACAACCGAGTATCCAACAACGCAACTGAATTTATGCATACAGAAAAATCATACAAAATTCAATAAACAACAATTCCAAAATAAACGCCGCGTTCTATTGAACTCGGGAAAAAGAAAAAAAAAAACCAAACAAACAAACACATAAAAAAAAAAGAACAGACCTTCATACTGGCATTCACGCAGGAATTTTTCCAAAATTTTAAGGCAAGTCTGGTCGTCATCAACAGCAAGCACTCGCATACCAATTGGAAACTTGTCTATGACTCCATCTTCATCACTCGAAGAACCCCCTTTTTCCTCAGCAGTCATTGTGAATTAAACAACTTCAAAATCCCAGATGAAAAAACAGAGCAAAGACAGAGGGCGGAAAAAAGGGGTCCCCCCCCCCCCCCCCCCCCCCCCCCCCCCGGCGCAAAAAAAAGTTTGATTTTTGAGTGTTGAAAATTACTCAAGCGTTGTTCTTTGAGGCTTTTACACAAAACCCAGATGGAAAAACAATAGATTCCAAACAAAAAAAGTAAAAGTTGAATAAGAGATAACCAAAAGAAGAAACTGAGTGATGGTGATGTTCAGAAACAGAGTTGAGAGAGTGTTTTCAACTTTCAGCCCCAACAAGAAAACATAAATCTATATATGTTAATTGCTTATGGTATGTTATTATTGTAACAAAAAGCTCTGCTTTTACATGATTTCGTTTCAATTTCAATAAAGCTTTCAAACTCGCTCACCCTCCCCTCCGTATATGGAAATAGCAAAAAGAAGATCATAAGCTATGCTAATGTATAGTTATTGAAAAATATTATTAGTGCAATCTAACATCTCAGCCGTCCACTTTCATATATCGTTTGATTCTCATAATCGTCCACTTGATCATCCACCGTTGGTTCGACACGATTCCAACTAATTTACGGTCAAGATGTTGATGATAGGATCTTGGTGGAGCAGCTACAAAGAATGCGTTTTATGTAAAAATTGTTTGCTGTCGAAGCTATGATTAGTAAATGTAAGGGAATTAGTTTACAAAGTATTTCAAATTTTAAATAGAATTAAGAGAAATATGCAAAAAGGGGAAATATGAGATAAGATTAGGATGAAAATATCTAAAAAGATTTGAATAATTATTAGGTAATTATATTACCAATTATTTTTCAATTCCTGGGAAGTTATTTACATCCTCCAGCGAAGGTTCCTTAGGTTGAATTTTGGTTTCCTTTGAGACTTAGGTGGCATTTGTTTTTTTATCTAAAATCTGAATAGATCTGAATTAATCTGAATTCTGAATAGGTTTGAATGTCTGAATCTAAATGATATGTTTATTTTTTCATCTGAATCTCAAAAAATAAGTATTAAGTTGTTTGTTTTTTTCAACTTAAAAAGCTGAAAATATGTACTTTTACATTTGTATCCTTATTAAATTTGAATGTCAAATAAATAATATATTAAATACCATAATATTTTAACATTTATAAGTAAAACTATATTCAAGTGAATAAATAATTATTTCAGAATTTTAATATATAAAATACTATAAATTTCAAATTTTATCGTATATAATATAAGAAAAAAAACAAGGATATTTTTATGTGGGGTAAATATCTATTGGTGAGTTTAGGGATAGACATGAAAAATAAATTATAAAACATGGATATTTTTTACATTAGCAAATAATTGACTTAATTCAGATTTCTCTATTAAGTAAAAAGCCAAAAAAATTAGCTTATTTTATTAAGTCAAAATTATCTAAAAAGTCTCATTAAATTATAAAAACAAACACCTCTAATTAACTTAATTAATTAAATTAAGTCACTTTAAATTATTAAGTTAAAAAACAAACGTCACCTTATTTGTCTTAATCAATTAATTAATGGCTAGTGAAACAAAATCATGTGTATCAATTTCCAAGTGCATTCATCACTTTGTTAAGTCCAACATTATCTTTCTACAGGTTCAAAAATTCCAACACTTAAAGGTTTTCTACTCTACAGTGAAATCGTTCCGTCCATTACTTTTACATACTTTCGCAAAATTTTAAAATAAAAAAAAAAAACTACTTGAATTGAGGGAGCAATTATTGCTTCAATCATGTTTTTTAATATTACATACAATTCTACTAATATTGCAATTAAAAATCTGTCAACTAGTCTTGATCAACATGAGGTACACGACCAAAAAAATCGACTTGACATTAGAGTAAGCCGCTCCAAGAAATGGATAAATCTACCGGCATGTGAGCAAAACTTATAAATAAATTTAAGGAATATGTCATTTCACTATCTAATAATTTTTTACATATAACTTTATCACTAAATTTTTTTGATAATTATTTTTTTCACTTACTATTTTAGTTTTTATTATTTTACCACCAAATCATTAAAATTAACCGAAACTATATTAAAAGTATATTTTGTCCCTAAACTATATAAGTGTAATTTAACCCTCCAAATTAATTATATAAAAAAGTAATATTTTATTAATAAATTATTTTATATATCTATAATATTATTGTAAATATTTGTATGCTGTGAAATTTCTAAGATATTCATGCGACATCAGCAATTTATTATCAAGGTTAATTCTGTTAATAGTTTGGTTGTAAAATAATAAAAACTGAAACAATAAGTGGAACAAGTAATTTTAAAAAAAATTTAGTAGTAAAGTGATATTTCAGAAAGGGTGGAGCTATTTGCACTCAAAAAATTACTTTGGACACTCTAATTTTAATAAAAATCTATATTACAAAAATACTTATACTATGAATTACTATTAAGGACAATTTATTGTAAGTCAATATTATATAGTTATTTTGAACATACATATAATACACTCATTATTTATTTTTAATTATCATACTTTAAACCCTAAAACTTTTGTTTTCAATATCTGAATTAACATTTAGATGAATAATAAGGAAATCAATATTAAAAAAATTAATTACATAGTATTTATGATAAATTTTATTTTTTAAAAATAAAATAAAAAAGTATTGTGAACGAACTTTCTTTTTGGCTTTCGCCATTCTTCTCATATTCTTCGTCTCTACGTCTTCCTCTTCTCTTTTTTCTGCTTCATCCCTTCTTCTCATCTTCTTCATCCCTATGACTTCTTTTTTTTTGGGTAGTATCAATGGAATATAATTTTTTTATTATATTCTCATTCCAAGTTATTTTGGGTGTGAAATTCAACATTGAACATAAATGACTAAAAAATTAATAACTAAAATTAATAACTAAAATTATTAAATAATTTTTTTACAACTTAAATTAATTATATTGTTGTAAGTACATGTTAAATCTTTTAAAATTGGTGTGCTGAATAGTTTTATTAGTGTTTTAAGTAAATAAAGTTAAATAATTTAAATAGTTTAAGTAAGGATATTTTTAAAATTTTAAAGAGTGTACAAAGTAAAACTTAATCTTTTATGATTAGTGTCTGAGTGTGTAAAGTAATAGAGTGTTGAAAGAAATATTTAGAGTGCAAATAGCCCAACCCTTTCAAAAAATATTAGATGGTAAAATAATAATATCTGTAAATTTAAATAGATTTATTGTTAGTTAATTTTTTTAATTTTAATTTCTTTTTTTGTCTCTTAGAATTCTAGGAATAATCCAATAGGCTCATGAGCCCCAGAAACGTGTTGCTTTCTTATGACCTGCGGTATATCAAAGCCACATTATATTTCAATATCAATCACATGAATTCAGAGAACACAGCAGTATATCTCCTTTGAGCTAACGTCACAATGCTAATCTGGAAACCACCCCCACGCTCCACTCGCTCAGCTAATTGAAATTCCATTTGTGAGGTCTGATCGGACTTCATTTATGACACTAAATAATCCACAAGCAGCGTTATCAGGCTGCTGTGATCCCATGTCAGTTGGAAACGCTGCAGTTGGGGGTTTTTTTTATACTGGGTTAAGATCATTCGATCTCAACAACAACATAGTTTAAGCATAACTAACCATCATCAATTCATCGCAGAGTTTGTAACATCAAGAGCAATGCAGAAAACAAGAAATTCTTGGATTATTATAAATAAATTGACCAAACGGATAAGGACATATCATAGTTAAGATTTATGAGTCACAGCTTCACTCCTATGAGCTCTTTCTTTATGAGGAAGATAGTAGTGAGAGCTGCATTTGTCTGCATTCAAGCCTTCGGCAGTTCCAGAACGTGAGAGGTAACAAAACCCATGCTTCAGCACAAAATCAATATCATTGTTGTAAGGCTAAGTTTGTGCTACTGAAATCAAAATTAAAACAATATAAATAAGCCTGAATGTAACCAATTCTATTATTTTCCTTGCGTCGTCAGCGCCAATTGTTGTGAAAATTTTTAATATACTCGTAAGCGCACGATTTTAGAAATAAAGTAGTGGTAACGAGGTCGATCCCACAGAGATTGTTATAAATTGAAAAGTCTAATTTAAATTTAAAATTAATATTAATTCTAACCTAGTTGACCAAATTGAGTTTCTAAGAAAATTAAACCAATTAAACTAAGGAAGCAATTAAAATAAAGGAGAATTCAATAAGATAAAAATTACTAAGGTTTCGGAATCCACCACTATTCAACTAGTAATTACTTAATTATTAATTAATTCCCAAATTTAGAGTGACAACTCGAAATCAATCTATATCATCTCATTAATATCACAATTAAGCCCAAATAAAATTAATCTTGTGTAGTTCTTTTTCTGTTTAATAGTATGACATTTAAGTATCTTATGTAAACATATTGAATAACAAAGAGTCAAAGTTTCCCTAAACACTCTATGTAAATAATTTAATGAAAGACATAGAATCAAAGATAATCATGTATAAACCTTATAGATCCAAGCATAAATTTAATTGAATATTAATACTAACAATCAACAATGTATGACATAATTGATGAAAAGATTTTAATAACATCCAACTAATCATGTGAAATAAAAACCATAATTATCAAAGAATATATATAGGAAATTAATTAAATAAAAAAAATTATTTTATTAAATAGAGTTTCATCATTAATTTCAGTATAAGAAAATTAACTAAACATATTTAAAAAAGGAGCAACAAAATTAATAAAATCAGACATGGGAAAAGTAAACTACTGCAGCTCTTCCTTTTCCTCTATGCCGAATCGCATTTGCCTCCTTTTTCTTCCTCTCGCGGCTTCTCCCCTCTCCAAAAGCCAAAAGCTTGCTTTTATATTACTCTTTAAAATAGGCCCTGTTAGGAAATTGGTAGATGAAGCAGACACGCAGCTAAAGTGAAATTGGTAGAAAAATAAAGAACAAGCACACTAGAGGACACAAGAAAATTACGTGGTTCGGCTTTTAGCCTACGTCCACGGGCGAAGACAGAATGAAATATTTTACTAGTGAAAAGGAGTTACAAGTATTGTAGTATTTTAGCTCACTACCCAAAACCCCAATACACCCAAACTCTCTCTATCACTGTAACAAGAGCTTATAAATGCAAGCTCTTGAACTCTCTCTCAACTCCTTACGTTGCTCTCTGAATGGAATTGAATGCACAAATCGAAAATGGGAGCTCTCTCATTTTATAGCCAAAATTGGCTATTAAAATAATAATTATTCTTTTTCTTGTCAAAATCGTGCTCCCCATTTTCTTCTTTAAATTTCTTCTCTTTCCATTTTCTTCATTCCAAATTTGCTGCTGCCAAATTCTTCTTCTTCTTCTTTGAACAACTTGTTGCTGACCATCTAGATGGCTGCTTCAAACCATCTAGATGGCTGGCTGCTTTTGACATTTCTCCCACTTGGAGATTAGATTGAGAAGCAATCAATCTCCACACCATCCTTTCTGCTTCGCCATAAACATGTTGCCTACGTTTCTGCTAGGCCACAAGAGGATCTACTCCAGATAAACTTATCAGTATTTATCGGCTTGGTCAAAACATCTGCTAGGTTCTCTTTAGTATGGATTTTCTGTAAATCCACACTTCCATCTTCCACTACTTCTCGAACGAAGTGATACTGAACTCCTATGTGCTTTGTCCTGAAATGAAAAGCTGGATTCCTTGCAATGTGCAAGGCACTCTGACTGTCACAAAACACATGAATTTTCTGTTGTTTGTGCCCGAGCTCCTCCAATAATCTTTGTATCCAGATAGCTTCCTTGCAAGCTTGTGTAGCTGCCATGTATTCTGCTTCTGTTGTAGATAAAGCCACAACGGTCTGCAGTTTCGAAACCCAGCTTACAGCTGCTCCCGCAAGTGTAAACACATAACCAGTAGTGGATTTTCTTTTATCAAGATCTCCTGCAAAATCTGAATCCACATAACCTCTGACAGTAAACTCTGATCCTCCATAACATAATGCAACATCTGAGGTTCCTCTGATGTATCTTAGAATCCTCTTCACAGTTATCCAATGCTCTCCACCAGGATTCGCCATGTATCAACTGACTGCTCCCACTGCTTGTGCAATGTCCGGTCTTGTACATATCATAGCGAACATTAAACTTCCCACTGCTGATGCATACGGTACTCGAGACATCTCCTTCCTCTCTGCTTCATTGCTAGGACACATACTTGAGGAAAATTTGAAATTAACAGGAAGTGGGGTAGAAATTGACTTACAATCTTGCATGTTGAAGCGCCGCAAGATTTTCTTCAAATAATTCTTCTGTGAGAGCCAAATCTTCCTGTTATTTCTGTCTCGGTGAATTTGCATCCCTAGAATCTTGTTTGCTGGTCCCAAGTCCTTCATTTCAAACTCCCTAGCCAACTGTGCCTTCAATTCTTGGATTCGATCTTTGTTGGGACCTGCTACCAACATGTCATCCACATACAACAGTAAAATGATGAAATCATTATCTTCAAACCTCTTGTAATATGTACAATGATCTGAACTGAGTCTGTTGTATCCAAGGCTCATGATGAAGGAATCAAATCTCTTATACCAACACCTCGGCGCCTGTTTGAGACCGTATAGAGATTTGTTCAACCTGCAAACCAAGTTCTCCTTTCCTTTTTCTGCAAAACCTTCTGGTTGGAGCATATAAATTTCTTCTTCAAGTTCTCCATGAAGAAATGCAGTTTTAACATCTAACTGCTCTAGATGTAGGTCAAATGTAGCACACATTGTCAAGACTATTCTGACTGTTGTGAGTCGAACCACCGGAGAAAATATCTCGTTGAAGTCAATACCTTCTTTCTGAGCATATCCTTTCACTACCAGTCTCGCACGATACCGCTCCACTTGGTCATTGCCATCACGTTTGATCTTGTAGACCCATTTGTGTCCAATGGCTTTTCTTCCACGTGGTAGTGGTACAAGTTCCCATGTCTTGTTCTTGTGTAGAGCTTCAATTTCTTCCTGCATTGCTGTCATCCACAAAGCAACATCTGAGCTGTTTAAAGCTTCATGGAAAGTTGAAGGCTCTCAATCCTCTGTTAGAAGACAGTATGCAACGTTGATCTCTGTGACATACTCCGAGTGCCACGTTGGCGGTCGTCTCTTACGAGTTGACCGACGAACTTCTGGAGCCTCGGACTCAACTGGTTCTTGTTCCTCGTGCTCTGATGCTGCTTCAGAAGAATCTGAATCTTCTGGATTATTTTCGACATATACCGGCACAGTCTCTGACTTTTCTTTTACAGTGCCATTATCTTCATCTTTTCTTTGCAGTTGATCTTCTACAAAAATAACATCTCTGCTAATGACGATCTTGTGGGCAGTGGGGTCCCACAGACGATACCCCTTTACTCCATCAGCATACCCCAAGAAGATACATCTTCTAGATTTTGCATCCAGCTTTGTTCTTTCTTGGGCATTGTACATCACGTACACAGGACATCCAAATGCATGTAGGTAGGAATAATCAGCTGGCTTTCCAGTCCACATCTCCATCGCCGTCTTCAACCCAATAGCTGTAGATGGCGACCGATTTACTATATAACAGGCAGTTTTGGCTGCTTCTACCCAGAATGAATTGGGTAGACCAGCAGTCCTCAACATAGCTCTTATTCTTTCTGTAAGAGTTCTGTTCATCCGTTCTGCCACTCCATTTTGTTGAGGAGTGTATGCCACCGTGAACTGTCTCTGAATACCTTCTTGCTTACAGAAAGCAAGAAACTCGCCGTCTGTATATTCTCCACCATTATCTGTCCTCAAGCACTTGATCTTTTTACTAGATTCAAGTTCCACCCGCGCTATGTATTCTTTAAACACAGGAAATACATCTGACTTTTTCTTAATTGGATACACCCAACATCTTCTGGAATAATCATCAATGAAAGTCACCATGTACTTTGCACCTCCCATGGATATATCCGGTGATTCCCAAACATCAGAATGAATCAAGTCTAGAATGCATTTACTTCTAGCAATAGATCTATTGAATTTTAATCTATGCTGCTTACTTATAACACAATGCTCGCAAAATGGTAAACTTACCGATTTGAGCCCCGGAAGCAATTTTTGCTCAAAGAGAATCTTCAAGCCTTGTTCTGACATGTGGCCGAGTTTGAGATGCCACATCATCGTTGATTCTTCTCCATTTGACGCGACACACGCATCAGCCTCCTGTAGTGTTTCTCCTTTAAGCATGAATAGATTAGCATCGATCTTCTCTGCCTTCATCAATACAAGCGCGCCTTTAACGATCTTCATAATTCCATTCTCCACATGAGTTTTGCACCCATGACTATCAATTTGTCCCAAAGACAATAGATTTTTCTTTAGGCCGTTGACATGTCGTACCTCCCCAATTGTGCGAATTGTACCATCAAACATTTTTATTTTGATAGTACCAATACCAGCGATCTCCAAGGCATGATCGTTACCCATATATACAGATCCTCCTAAGATAGGTTCATATGTGTAGAACCATTCTCTCCTAGAGGTCATGTGCCAGGTAGCTCCTGAGTCTATAAGCCAGACATCAGAAAGTCGTTTTCTGCCTTCTGAAACAGTTGTTGCCTCACTGTAGAGTATTTCGCCATCATCCGAGGTACTTGTTACACACCCCTGAGCATTTGATGACTCAGGTTCTTTGCCCTCTTTTCTCTTCTGGTTACTCCAACACTCTTTCTTGACATGCCCTTTCTTGCCACAGTTGTAGCATTTAACATTCTTCTTACTTCTGGATTTTGATCTACCATGATTTTGACTCCCACTGGGGCCACGTTCTGTTGATCTTCCTCTCGTCACCGATAGCGCCTCCGCTTGCTGCGAACTTGCTTGTTTGTTTTCCTTGTTTTTTCGCCTGCTCTCCTCATTTAATACGGAGGCTGCAACATCGTCGAAAACTAGACCCTCCACTGGATTGTTGTTCGTCAGGTTGATGATGAGTTGATCATACGAATCTGGTAGACTTTGAAGTAGAAGCTCTGCACGTTCATTTTCCTCTATATTATGACCCAACGTTGTGAGTTGGGAAAATAGAGTCTTCAAGGTGTTGATGTGGTCGGTCACCATTGTAGATTCTGTCATTCGAAGAGTATAGAGTTTTCTCTTCAAGAAGATTTTGTTGTGTAGTGACTTGGCCTCGTACAATTTTGTGAGAGTATCCCATATTTCCTTCGCCGTATTTTTCTCTGCCACACTGGATAATACTCCATCCGCAAGTGCCAAGTGTAGATCAGAAATGGCATTGCCGTCTACCTCGTTCCACTTGTCATCAGTTATCTCCATGGGCCTTTCTCCAATTGCTGCCAAGCAATTATTTTTCCTCAATACAGCTTTCATCTTCATTTTCCACAACGAAAAATTATTTCCGTTAAATTTCTCAATTTCATACTTTGCCGCCATTTTATTGATAAATACTGTACACAAGCTAGTGTACCACCTTGAATAGTTGTGAGTATGTGTGAGAATGCACACCAGGAAAGTTCCCAGGAAAGACTGGAGGGGTCACAATGGTCCCACTTAAAACCCAGACTCTTTAAGCTCTTATCGCCTTTGTGACAGAACTTTCCTAGACATGTACAGAACCACACAGTTGCTTTACTCACACCACTATTCCCTGCTTTGCACCGCAAAATTTTTGGATCGCTTCCACCGTTTCACGTGAATAGTGCCGTACGCCGTATACGTGAATAGTGCCGTACGCCGTATACGTGAATAGTGTCGTATGCCGTATACGTGAATAGTGTCGTACGCCGTATACGTGAATACGTGAACAATTCCTGACTCCAAAAATACAACCAATAGCTCTGATACCACTGTTAGGAAATTGGTAGATGAAGCAGACACGCAGCTAAAGTGAAATTGGTAGAAAAATAAAGAACAAGCACACTAGAGGACACAAGAAAATTACGTGGTTCGGCTTTTAGCCTACGTCCACGGGCGAAGACAGAATGAAATATTTTACTAGTGAAAAGGAGTTACAAGTATTGTAGTATTTTAGCTCACTACCCAAAACCCCAATACACCCAAACTCTCTCTATCACTGTAACAAGAGCTTATAAATGCAAGCTCTTGAACTCTCTCTCAACTCCTTACGTTGCTCTCTGAATGGAATTGAATGCACAAATCGAAAATGGGAGCTCTCTCATTTTATAGCCAAAATTGGCTATTAAAATAATAATTATTCTTTTTCTTGTCAAAATCGTGCTCCCCATTTTCTTCTTTAAATTTCTTCTTTTTCCATTTTCTTCATTCCAAATTTGCTGCTGCCAAATTCTTCTTCTTCTTCTTTGAACAACTTGTTGCTGACCATCTAGATGGCTGCTTCAAACCATCTAGATGGCTGGCTGCTTTTGACAGGCCCCACCGACCTTGTTATTTCTTAAGCCAAAAGGCTTGGCCTTTTAATTTTCTTTGCTCTCACTCACGTGCTCACCAATTAAACTTGCACTAGAATTCCTTTTTCCACTTATGAAAGCCAAGTGGGGTCCCTTTAAGTTGCTTTCCATGCATTACAATGCCATGCACGTCCAGGTCACTTGAAAAATTGAATTTTTTTTTTAGTGCAAATTACCCTTGGCTTCACATGCTATAAACTTTTAATTGTGTCACGACTTTAATTGATGCTTTCCCAAACTTGTTATTCTTTATGCACTTTTCATTCTTAATCTCCAATTAATTCCCTATTCAATAAAACAATTTAATTAGTTAAAAATAACAAATAAAAATAACTTACAATTATATAATTAAGGGTAAAATATGTATATAAATTATGTTCATCACCAATCTCAACAACTCTGCTTTCCGAAGGCACCAATATCCTCAACTTTGCCTAGCTTGTAGCAGTTCAATGCCAGTTATCATTGAACCTGGTGTCACTGATAAATTATCTGTTACCATGAAGTAACTAATAGCTTAACAATTGTTTCAATCTATTAAAAGAGATCAGTCGTACTTGAATATAGGTTCAATTGATTATCTAGATCTGATAAGATATTTATCCCAGATACATTTGATCATATTTAATGAATCAAATGTGTACTTAGTTACTCTAGTTATGAATCTCTTTTTCAGAGAACCACCAAGAATTCATGAAGCTCAATTATATTATTTCCAAAGCAAAAGTCAAATTCTAAAGAATTTGTGTTGTACATATGGGACATAAGCTGACAAGATTAATCACCATGGCTGAGGATGATTTTTGCCGATTGCCAGTGTTGGTTTTCCTGTGCACATGCTGGTAATTTATAAATTTTATGAATAGTCGAAATGCGGAAAAGATTGGAACAATATATTGTCATTGAGTAAGTATCAATTAACAGCAGGAAAATGATCGTGTTGACGCTCAATTTACCCCATCGTCATCTCAACAAGTAAACAAACAACATAGTTTAAGCATAACATACTAGTATGATTAATTTATCGCAGAGTTTTGGAACATCGAGAACGATGCAGAAACGAGAAATCTATAGTGACAACTTATTGCTTTCATGACAGACTACTCCCACCACGGTTAATTTTTATAAGTCATATAATCTTCATCCCGAAGGTGCTGGGATTTGGGGCCCAATTGGGGCCATAATCTTCATCCCAGAAACTTTTTCTTCACGAGGAAGGAAGACGGTAGTTAGAGCTTCATTTGTTTGCATTGAAGCATTCAACAGCTCCAGAACCTGAGAGGTAAAAAAAAAAAAAAAAATGCATACTTAATTTAGCCTAAAATATATACATCAGTACGCAGCTTATGCTTTCAAATTAAATATTTGAGATAATGAAGTCAAAATTCAAACGAGTAAAAGATGCCAAAGAAGAACTCCTTACCTCATCAGGGCCAATATCGACAACTTTCTCCTTCAGGGCACCAGTATCCTTAATACTGCCCTGTAACAGACCAATGCCTAAAATCATTGACCCTGGTGTCACTGATAAATCATCTGTTACCGTGTAAGCAATAGATTTCTTCACAATTCCGCTCTCACTCTCCGAAACCATGTTCGACTGCCGCACTTCATAAGATTGAGACGAATAACATTGCGGACACGGTTTGTTTGCTTGATTTGTCACATACCGGTGATTGTTTCCACAATTGTACAACTTTCTCTCCACAGGTACTGGTGGCGGACAAGCCTGGGGCTGCAAGAGCACAGATGGTTTTTCCCATTTTAAAAGGGGTTTCAAGAGCTCAACTTTGCTGTGATTGGTTATCAGGACAGCTTCACTCAGGTTTTCAAGACTCTGGTACAGGTTTCCTGTGCAGCCAACCGTGACAGCATCCCTGAGGAGCCTGGTGACAGTACCAAATGGCATGTAAAGGAGGTTGAACAGACTATCCACAAAATCTTTTTCAGCTTCGGCAAACAGGACCTTGTTAGCTCGCTTGTCAATAATTAACTTCAATTTCACTTTCGTGGTTTCAGTGTTTGATGTTGTTGTTGCTGTTGCCATGGCTGATGTTTCTGAAGAACAAGAAACAATTCTTTAGCGAACTTGTAAGACAGTAACTACTCGTAATTAAATATCACTTGTGTGGATTAGTTACTCTCTTTAGGATGCCAAAGCGCCTGCAAATAAGTTACTTTGCAAAAGTAAGTTAGCAGCGAAAAGTAATATTATTTTTTCTAATGAAGATGATGATCAAAAGCAGAGCACAATCCCTCAAGCTTAGACTATAAATAGGCTGCTCCATGTGCCGAGTTTGCTTCCAAATTCGAGAGCATCAATTGTGGAGTGAAGCATCCCATTTAGCTTTCGGGAGGTTTTCTTTGCTTTAACAACATTGAAATGCTTTGAACCAATATGTTGTTATGCAAATCTTCACCTTAAACGAAAGCTAGTAATAACTTGAATGTTGCAGCATTCTTTTGATGACTTTTGTGACATTCCTTCTGTGCTGACTTCCGGTGACATATATGTTTTTCTTTTTCTTCTTTGTTTTGGTTTCTTTGTTAGAATTGCTTTCTTTTGTTTTGTGTATAAAAATAATAACAAGACCTCTTTATATATTAATGGTGCGTTAACTTTTAGGGTTAGGAAATTAAAATTTAGAATCAAAATAATTGATGGCTTTTATTTTGCAAAATAGAGTTAGTAATCGAAATCACGAGGCTCACTCAAATATGGGAATGAGGAATGGGATTGATTCCCAGGCGGGTGGGAATCAATTCCCATTCCTTAGTATTCTCATTCTACCCTTATTAACATTTCAAAATTTTCAAAATACCCCCTTTAAATGAAAAATATAAATACCAGTAATAATAATAAAAATTAATTTACACTAATATTAATAAATTATAATAGTAGTAGTACTAGTAGTAGTAATAATAATAATGCTAGTTTTAGATGTAGCAGTGGTGGTAGTAATAATAATAATAATCTATTATTATTTTTTATTATTATTATTACCATCATCTCATTTTGTAGTAATTGTTATCGTTATTATAAAAATTTATTCATTTTAGTTATTATTGTTATCTATCATCATCATCATCATTATTAATGATGAAAAATTTATAATTAATTACTATATTCATATATTATTAACAATAATTAATAATAATAATAATAATAATTTTTGAACAAATATCACAATAATTAAAATATAAAATAATAATTATAAAATAATTAATTAAAGACTTTTTAGTAATTTGTAAAATCTAATTCATTCCGATTCTTATTTGAAGACAAAGCAAACACATTAATGGCAATCCAGCTCATTCCAATTCCGGTTTTCACAGTTCAAGTAAACAACTTATTCTGACTCTCATTTCCCATTCCCATTACAGCTCATTCATTCTAATTCCTTTGATTCCCATTTAGTAAACACACTATAAGTGCCTGTTTGGTATGGCTTATTTAAGAGCCATAAGTGCTTATTTAATAGTATAAGCACTTTTTAAAATTTTTTATGGTGTTTGGTTATTTTTTTAGTAGAGTTTTTTTAGCTTAAATAAGCTAATTTACCTCTACTAGCAAAAGCCCAAAATTTGAGCTTTTGGGAGTAGAGGTTAGAGAGCTTTTCTAAAAATATATAATATAAAAAATATCACACAGTTTAATGGTTCAAAAGTGCTTTTTTTATTGACAACCAAACACCCAATGACTTTTTGTCCAAAAGCTCTATTGGTATAAGCTCTACTGCTATAAGCTCTACTATTATAAGCTCTATTTAATAAGCTATACCAAACGGAGCCTAAATCAATTTCCTTAAATTAACATAGATATAAAAGTATAAATTACAATTAAAATAGAAATGAAACACATAAATACATATACTTAGTAAGACAGTGATTAAAATGGAAAATTTCAAAAACACCTAAAATGATGAAATTCTAATTTCTTTTACATCAGATTCTCTTTGCTCAAGGGACCACCAAGAATTCATAAAGGTTATTTCTAAAACAAATAAAACTTTTGGATTTCACTTTGTTTTAACACACAACACAATTTTAATGTCATTCATGATCACCACTGAAATTCAAAATCCTGCTTTCATCATCACACTAATTTGATGTTAAAGAGAAACAAATAACACAAAAACTAAACAGAGTTCTTGCTTTCCTAAAACTGAAACCTAGAAAAGGAGCCATATAATCTCCCCCAATACTAGTATGGCCACCAGTAGTTCCAATAATGTTTAAGTCTATCGGTGGATTCATAATATATATTAACATCATCAATTCCCCACATAGTTTTGTAACATCAAGAAAAACGCAGAAACAAGAATATATACTAGGTTTGTCATAAATAAACCAAACGGATATATAAAGCTCGACTTATAGCTTAATCTCATGGCAAACTAGTCCCACCGCATTTAATTTTTGTGAGTCATATGATCTTCATCCCAAGCACTCTTTCTTCATGAGGAAGATAGACGGTAGACAGAGCTTCATTTGTCTGCAATGAAGCTTTCAACCGCTCCAGAACCTGAGTGTTATAAAAACCATATGCTTTAGTAGGGTGAAAAGAGCAGCATGGTAGCTCAATTATGCTTTCAAATTAAAATTTTGTGTTATTGAAATCAAAATTCGAACAAGATAAAGATGCTAACTGGTAAAGAACTCCTTACCTCATCAGGGCCAATGTCGACAACTCTCTGCTCCAGGGCGCCAATAACATCTTTAAGTTTGCCTTGTAGCAGGCCAATGCCTAATATCATTGACCCTGGTGTCACTGATAAATCATCTGTTACCGTGTAAGTGACTGAATTCTTTACAATTCCGTCCTCACTCTCCGAAACCATCACCTGCCGCAATTCGTAACGAACCGGGTCACTATCAAACCTTCGGGACACGAGGTCTTTATTTGATCTGTCACAATACGATGACAGTCTCTGCAACCGTAAAGCTTTCTCTTCACGGGTTTCGACAAGCTTAGGGCTGCAAGAGCTCAGATTCTTTTTGCCATTTTAAAAGGGGCTTTAAGAGCTGAACTTTGTTCTGATTGGGTATCACGAAAACTTCACTCAGATTTTCAAGACTCTGGTAAAGGTTTCCCGTGCAGCCAACCATGCCAGCATTCCTGAGGAGCCTGATGACACTACCAAACGGCATATAAAGGAGATTGAACAGGATATCCACAAAATCTTTTTCGGCTTCGGCAAACACGACCTTGTTAGCTGGTTTGTCAATCATTAACTTCAATTTCACCTTCTCTGTTTCAGTGTTTGATGTTGTTGTTGCCGTTGCCATGGTCGATGCTGCTGAAGAAATGAAATAAGTCTTCAGCGAATCTGTAACACAACTTCTTAGTAATTAAAATCCACTAGTGTGGATTATATACTCTCTTTAGGATGCGAAAGTTCTTGCTAAGGTCACTTTCCAAAAAGTAAAGAAAGCTAATAACACTCTACTGTTACAGCATGCTTTTGATGACTTGTGTGACTTTTCTTTTGTGCTGGCTTCCGGTGATTTGTCCTGCTTTTCTTAGTTATTTCACTTTTATTTGTTACAATTGCTTGCTTTGTCTCGCTTTTGCCAATTGCTCATTTTCTTGCTGTTGTTCTTGGTCCTTTGCTTTTGTCGATTTCGCTGAAAAGATAAGTTCTCACTTATTAACTTTCACAAATTTCTAAAAGTAAAGTTCTCAATTATTAACTTTTTCTGTGCTTTATGTTTCAGGTAGCTAGGTAGACATGAGTCTTAAAATTCCTCAAATATATTATGCATGACAAGATATAAAAAAGGAAAAAAAAAACGAAAAGAAAGAAAAGAAAGAAATGCTATGGATCTACGTGGGAAGTATTCTAATAATTGCAAAAGGTGAAAGTACGGGAACTAAAAATAGGTAGCTTATAAAATTGAACAGAAAATTAACGCTATAAAAATGAATTTGAAAGAAGATGCTGTTTAAGTATTATTGTTTCTTCTTCAAAGAAAAGGATGCCAAATTTACAAAGTGAGCTCGGCTATTTATAGCCATGATCCATCGACCATTTGTGCGTAAGCTGTATTTGTGTGTAAGATCAGAACTTCGGTTCTGTATGTTGGTTGTTTAACCAGCGTACATCCACTTGGAGATCAAAGTAAAGTTTTTATTAATTATAATATAATAATAATAACACAAAGTAGATTATTATTCTTCTTTATCTAATTGATCCTACATGCATGATACTAATCATGCATGGACGCTTGCAAACAGAACTATATAAATTATAATATAATACGTGTATATATACGTATACTCTATATGTCACAACTCTGTATGAATCTACAATCTTCTGATGGGATTTTTGAATTCCCAACAACCTTCTTCCTTGCGTTATACTTTCAATTACACCACGTTTCACCTTTTATATTTGAGAAATAGTGAATCACATATCATTAAAGGGTCAAAAAGTAATTTCCTCATCCAATCGAAGAGATCTCATCTATATTAGGGGTGTCAAAAATGCCCGTCTGAATTGGACTCGGACAAAACCCGGACCGCATACATAAAAAAAAGGGGACTCGGGTTTGAAATTCTCAAACCCGAACATTTCCAGCCCGGGTCCGGGCTCAACACCAAAAACCCAAAATCCGGACCTGGTTTCTTAATAAATTAAACAAAAGAAAATATAAATATATTATATATAAATATATAATTATTAATTTATGATATGTTGGATGTTATTTAGATTTATTGTGTTGTTAAATGTTAAATTCAATTTTTTTTATATAGATTGAATGAGTTTAGGTTAGAAACTGAATGAATTTTTAGGTATTAGAAAGTAAATTGAAATAATTTTTATTATTTGTGTAAAATTTACATTGTTAGTATGTTATATATTTGTATTTGACTATTTTCTTTTTAAAAATTTGCATTGTTAGAGAAATAAAAGAAAAAATTGAAGTTATCACATGCGGGCTAAACCTGGATCAAAAACTCGGGCTCGGGGGTGCCAGGCTTGAGCCCGGCCAGCACCCAGGAAAACCGAGTTTTAAGTCGGGTCCGGTCTTGCGTTTCACTCATCCGGTCCGATTCCGAGCAACACCAAAACTCGGACCGGACCCGACTTTTACCAAGCGTATTGATTCAATTGACTCTATCCTAGATATAAATTTGATCATATTAATGAATTAAATGTGTATTTAATTATTCTAGTTATGAATCTCTTTGTCAAAAGGACCCACCAAGAATTAATTCATAATTAAAGCTTATTTCGAAAACACCTTTTAGAATTCACCTTGTTTTACAATTTTAATGTCATTCATGATCATCACTGAATATCAAAGTCCTGTTTTCATCATCATATTAATTTGGTGTTATAGAAAAACAAATAAAACAAGAAATATATACTAGGTTTATTATTATAAATAAACCAAACGGATATATAATGACAACACGTAGCTATCATGACACCACAGTTGTTTTATGAGTCAATATCATTTTCAACCCAAAAACTTATTCTTTTTGAGGAAGGAAGACGGTAGTGCGAGCTTCATTTGTTTGCATTGAAGCATTCAACAGCTCTAGAACCTGAGATGTACAAAAACCATGCTCAATTTAGCCCAAAATATATACATTAGTACGTAGCTTATTGTTGCGGACCGCCCAATTCGCTAGCCCAATTGCCCACAATTTCGGGCTAGAGAGCCAACACAAGGCCAAGAGTGCTAGCTTGGCCCAATTCCGGAAGGTTCTAGGCAACTCTAGCACATGTGAACATGTAAATATTCTAGAATACTTTATACAATTCCAGCACATGAGTTTGACCAAGTTTGGCAAAGTTAGGTGAAGTTAGGTGAAGTTAGGCAAAGTTAGGCAAAGCCTCCCCTATAAATATGGGATGGCATTAAGCATTTGCATCCAACAAGCATTGTATCTCTCTTTGTGCAATACAAGTTTCTTTGGCTCAATTGCTCTCTTCTCTTGTTCGAGAATCTCTAGGCTTACTTAGCAACATTCGGCAAAGTTGTCTAAGTGCCGCACGGGTTAGCTGCGCAAAACACTCATCCCGTGACATTATGCTTTCAAATTGAAAATTTGAGATAATGAAGACAAAATTCAATCGAGTATGAGATGCCAGAGAAGAACTCCTTACCTCATCGGGCCAATATCGACAACTCTCTCCTCCAGGGCACCAATATCCTTAATTTTGCCATGCAGGCCAGTGGCAGATATCACTGATGCTGGTGTTATTGATAAATCATCAGTTATCATGCAAGCAGAAGATCTCTTCACAACTCCACCCTCAATATCCCAAACAATCTTCCACTGCTGCATTTCATGTCGCATTTTAGCAGAATCATAATAAGAAGCATTGTTAGGAAATTAGTGGGTGAAGCACGGCCAAAGCTAAAATGAAATCATAATAACAAGCACAAAAAAGGACACCAGAAATTACATGATTCGGCTTTTAGCATACGTCTACGGGCGAAGACAGAAAAAAAATATTTCACTAGCAAAATGAGGATTTTAAGTATTGTAATATTTTGACTCACTACCCAGAACTTCAATACACCTAATCTCTCAAATCACTAGACAAGAGTTTAAAACTCTTAACACTCTCAACTCTCTACTCACTCTTAAGAGAAAAAATAAATTAAAGAAGAATGGATATGGAGAGGGAAAATGAAGTCTTCTATTTATAGGCTTCATTTCCTCTCCTTTTTCAAATTAAAATAATATTATTAATATTTTATTATTTTTCCTTTCAAATCTTTCGGCTTATTTTTTCTTCTTTTGTTCTTCTTTCTTCTTTTTCTTCTTCAAACCATTCGGCATCACCTAAAATGACGGGCCGCGTGAGGACTTTGTTGATGGTTTGGCACCGCCCATCTAAAATGGTGGTGCCAACCATGACTTTAAACAAGCATCACATTGGAGACACCTAGTATTTACTTCATTTGTCACACACCGGTGATTGTTTGCACAGTTGTACAACTTTCTCTCCACAAGTACAGGTCGCGGACAAGCTTGGGGCTGCAAGAGCAGAGATGCTTTCCCCCATTTTAAAAGGGGTTTCAAGAGCTCAACTTTGGTTTGATGGTGTATTAGGTAATCTTCAGGCAGGTTTTCAAGACTTCGGTACAGGCTTCCTGTGCAGCCACCCAAACCAGCATCCGTGACGAGTCTGACGACACTACCAAGTGGCATATGAAGGACATTGAACAGGATATCCACAAAATCTTTCTCAGCTTCGGCAAACAAGACCTTGTTAGCTCGTTTATCAATCCTTAACTTCAAACTCCCAGATGAAAAAACAGAGCAACGACATAGCTGAAAACAGAGATCACTGCCCCCAAAAAATAAAAGTTTCATTTTTGAGTGTTGAAAATTACTCAAGCATTGTTCTTTGACGCTTTTACACAAAACCCAGATGGAAAAACAATAGATTACAAAAAAAAAGAAAAAAGAAAAAGTTGAATAAGAGATAACCAAAAGAAGAAACTGAGTGAAAGCTGTACAAATGAGCAATGAAGGTGATGTTCAGAAACGGAGTTGAGAGAGTGTTTTTCAATTTTCAGCTCCAACAAGAGAACATAAATCTATATTTGTTAATTGCTTATCTTATGTTATTATTGTAAGAAAAAGCAGAGCTTTTTCATGATTTCGTTTCAATAAAGCTTTCAATCCCGTTCACTCTCCCCTCTATATAAGGAAATACCAAATAGGAGATCATGGAGCTATGCTAATGGATATTTAATGAAACACATTATTAGTGCAATCTAACATCTCAGCCGTCCATTTTCATATATCGTTTAATTCTTATGTTCGTCCACTTGATCATCCACCGTTGGTTCTATTTCTACTAACTCACGGTCAAGATGTTGATGATGGGATCTTGGTGGAGCAGCTAAAAATAATGTGTTTTATGCAAAAATTGTTTGATGACAAAGCTATGATTAGTAAATGCAAGGGAATTAGTTTAAAAGATAGTTCAAATTTTAAACAGAATTAAGAGAAATATGGAGAAAGGGAAACAATGAGATAGATTAGGATCAAAATATCTAAAAGGATTTGATTAATTATTAGGCCTTCAATGCGTAATTATGTTACCAATTATTTTTCAATTCTTGGGAAGTTGTTTACGTCCTCCAGCGAAGGTTCCTTAGGTTGAATTTTGGTTTCCTTAATTTCAGTCTTATTTGTCTTAATTAATTAATTAATGGCTAGTGAAACACAATTACACAATCATGTATTTCAATTTTAAAGTGCATTCATTACTTTGTTAAGTCCAACGTTGTCTTTTACAGGTTAAAAAATCCCAACATTTAGATTAGAGGTTTTCTATTCTACAGTGAAATCGTTCCGTCAATTAATTTACATACTTTCGCAAAATTTTAAAATGCAAAACTATTTAAATTGAGGGAGCAATTGTTGCTTTAATCAATTTTTTTTTAGTCTTACATACAATTCCACTAATATTACGTTAACTAGTCTTGATCAGCACGAGGTGCACAACCCAAAAATTTGACTCTATCTACATATGAGCAAAACTGATAAATGAATTTAACTATTTAAGGAATATGTCATTTTATTAACGGAGTTAACGATTTGACGGTAAAATTATAAAAATTGAAATAATAAGTGAAAAAAAATAATTTTTAAAAAACTTTAGTGGTAGAGTGATATTTAAGAAAATATTAGGTGTTAAAATGATAATATCTCTAAATTTAGATAGATTTAGGTGGCGTTTATTTTTTAACTTAATGACTTAAAGTGATTTAACTTAATTAATTAAGTTAATTAGAGATATTTGTTTTTATAACTTAATGAGACTTTTTAGATAACTTTGACTTAATAAAATAAGCTAATTTTTTTACCTTTTTACTTAATGGAGAAATCTAAATTAAGTCAATTACTTGCTAATGTAAAAAATATCCTTGTTTTATAATTTATTTTTCATGTCTATCCCAAAACTCACCCATAGACATTTACCCCACATAATAATCTCATCATTAGTTTTACTTATAAATGTTAAAATATTGTGGTATTTAATATATTATTTATTTGACATTCAAATTTAATAAAGATACAAATGTAAAAGTATATATTTTTAATTTTTTAAGTTGAAAAAACAAACAACTTAATACTTATTTTTCGAGATTCAGATGAAAAAAAAAACATATTATTTAGATTCAGATATTCAGATCTATTCAGAATTCAGACTAATTCAGATATATTCAGATTTCAAACAAAAAAACAAACGCCACCTTACTGTTAGTTTAAAAAAAAATGCAATGATTTTAATTTCTTTTTTGATACTTAGAATTCTAGCAATGATCCAATAGGCTTATGAGCCCCAGACACGTGTTGCTTTCTTATGACGTGCGGTATATCAAAGTCGCATTGTATTTCAATATCAATCGCATGAAATCAGAGCGCACAGCAGTATATCTCCTCTGAGCCAACGTCACAATGCTGATCTGGAAACCACCACCACGCTCCACTCACTCAGCTAATTGAAGTTCCATTTGTGGGGTCTGATCGGACTTCATTTATGACACCAAATAATCCACAAGCAGCGTTATCAGGCTGCTTTGATCGCATGTCATTTGGAAACGTTGCAGTTGGGGGTTCTTATTTACTGGGTTATGATCGTTCGACCTCAACAAGTAAGCATAATTATACATCATCAATTCATCGCAGAGTTTGTAACGTCAAGAGCAATGCAGAAACAATAAATTCTTGGATTATCATAAAAAAATTAACCAAGCGGATAATGACAACTTATAGTTAAGATCTATTGAGTCACAGCTTCATCCTATGAGCTCTTTCTTCATGAGGAAGACAGGGGTGAGAGCTGCATTTGCTTGCATTGAAGCCTTTAACCGTTCCAGAACCTGAGAGGTAATAAAACCCATGCTTCAGCACAGAATCTATATCATTGTTGTAAGGCTAAGTTTGTGTTACTGAAACCAAAATTCAAACAATATGCCAGAAACTGACCAATTATATTATTTTCCTTGAGTCATCAGTGCCAATCGCAGCAACTCTGTCTCCGAAGGCACCAATATTCTAAACTTTGCCTTGTAGCAGTTCAATACCAGTTATCATTGACCCTGCCGTCACTGATAAATTATCTGTTACCATGAAGTAACTTATAGCTTCATAATTGCTTCTATCTATTCGAGGAGATCAGTCGCACTCGTATATAGGTTCAATTGATTATCTAGATGTGATCAGATATTTATCCTAGATACGTTTGATCATACTAATGAATTAATTGCGTATTTAGTTATTCTAGTTATGAATCTCTTTTTCAAAGGACCATCAAGAATTCATGAAGCTTAATTACATTATTTCCAAAACAAAAGCCTAATTTTAGGGACTTTATGTTGTACATATAGGACATAAGCTGACAAGATTAATCACCTTGGATGAGGAAGATTTTTTACGATTGCCAGTGTTGGTTTTCCTGTGCGCAACTGCGCATGCTAGTAAGTTATTTATGAATAGTCGAAATGAGAAGAAATTGGAATAATAGATTGCCATTGACTAAGTATGAATTAACAACAGGAAAATGATCGTGTTGACGCTCAATTTACCCCACCGTCATCTTAACAAGTAAACAAACAACATAGTTTAAGCACAACATACTAACATGATTAATTCATCGTAGAGTTTTGTAACATCAAGAACAATGCAGAAACGAGAAATCTATAATGACAAGTTATTGCTGTCGTGACAAACTACTCCCATCACAGTTAATTTTTATAAGTCATATAATCTTCATCCCGAAGGTGCTGGGACTTGGAGCCCAACTGGGTCTATAATCTTCATCCCAGAAACTTCTTCTTCTTGAGGAAGGAAGACGGTAGTGAGAGCATTTGTTTGCATTGAAGCACTCAACAGCTCCAGAACCTGAGACGTATGAAAACCATGCTTAATTTAGCCCAAAATAAACATTAGTACGTAGCTTATGCTTTCAAATTAAAAATTTGAGATAATGAAGTCAAAATTCAATCGAGTAAAAAAGATGCCAGAGAAGAACTCGTTACCTCATCAGGGCCAATATCGACAACTCTCTCCTTCAGGGCACCAGTATCCTTAATATTGCCCCGCAGCAGACCAATGCCTAAAATCATTGACCCTGGTATCACTGATAAAATCATCTGCTACTGTGTAAGCAATAGATTTCTTTACAATTCCGCTCTCACTCTCCGAAACTATGTTCGACTGCCGCAATTCATAACTCTGAGGCCAAGAACATTGGGGTCACGGCTTGTTTACTTGATTTGTCACATGCGGGTGATTGTTTGCACATTTGTACAACTTTCTCTCCACAGGTACAGGTGGCGGACAAGCTTGGGGCTGCAAGAGCACAGATGCCTTTTCCCATTTTAAAAGGGGTTTCAAGAGCTCAACTTTGCTGTGATTGGTTATCAGGAGCGCTTGATACAACCCCAATATTACAGTTAGACAAGCCCAACTCAGCTAGCTCTATCAATAGCGAGGAAAAGGCCCAGGCAAACTCAAGTGAGGCTATCCAAAACCGACCCCAAGATAACATCAAGCCAAGTCGCGTAAGGAAGCCTCCCAAATGGTTCAAGGATTACACACACTGAGCATATATGAGCAGAGGACTCAGTTTCTAACGGCCTTAGCTATTTAGAGAATAATTTTTGTTATAGAGAGAGGTTGTTATTTAGTTTTGACAGCTGTGAGCATATTCTTGCTGCTATAAGTATTTCCATGGTTGTATTTGATGGGATATAAAAATTTTGGACTTAGTTTCTTCTTCTTCTCTGAAATTTCCTCTCTATTCTCTCTTGCCATTCACTCGTTTCTTTAAAATTCTGGGAGCTTGCACTTGCTTGAAAAGTGTGGAAACCTTGCTGTTCGGTGTGTTCACCAGCGGCATAACATTGGTGCTTTCATTGCTATTTGCTCATCATGGCTGATTCGGAGAATCTAGATGCCATTAAAGCTTTACAAACAAAACTTGATAGCCAAACGGTTGCAGTTCATCACACGCTGCAACAATACATGCTTACTGTGGATTCTTGCTTGGAGGACTTGCGTTCTCAGATCAAGGGGTTACCTTCGGGTCCAACAAATGGACATTCGAATCCACCCCCATTTCCACATATATCTGATGGTTCATCGGGCACCCATGACTCCAATCCTCTCTTGCGAACAATGAAACTCGAGGTCCCAAAATTTGATGGAACTGACCCAAACGGTTGGGCTTTTCGCATCAATGAGTATTTTGATTTCCATGGCACATCCGAAGCTCTTCGTCTCCGCATCGTGTCTTTTCATTTGGAAGGTCGCGCTTCGGCTTGGTACCAATGGATGAAGGCGAATGATCTTCTTACTAGTTGGAAGGATTTTCTTCAAAATCTGAAGTTTCGTTTCGGAGCTTCCCTGTACGAGGACCACCAAGGTAATCTATCCAAACTTACTCAGAAATCAAGTGTGGCAGAATTTCAAACTGAGTTTGAGGACCTCATGAATAAAGTCACTGGTATTTCCGAGCCTCTCCTTATCTCATTTTTTATCACGGGGTTGCGAGTGGATATTCGTCGTGAGCTGTTGCTGTCACGGCCTTCCTCGTTGATGGAGGCATTTGCACTGGCTCGTATATTTGAAGCACGTGGAGATGAGAGTAAAGTTACGTCTAGACCTTGGTCTAAGTGGACCCACAAAACCACCACACCATCCTTTCACCCTACTACAACCAATCACAGTCCTGCAAGTGCCCCTGCCATCAACCCACCTCAACCTGCCCCGTCCACTTTACCTCCACTTTTACCAACGCCATCTCTCCCTATTAAGCGTCTTTCTCCTTAAGAACTTCGTGAAAAAAGGGAGAAAAGACTCTGCTACAATTGCGAGCAGAAGTAGAGCAACTCTCATAGATGCCGTAGTAAGTTTCTGCTTCTTTTAGGAACAGAGGATGTTGACGAGGCGATGGGTCCACCAATTAATTCTGAGATCTCAGATGTTGTTGAGGAAACTATTATAGTTGGTGATATCTCTAGTTTAAATGCCTTAGCGGGCCAAAATACTCCTCGCTCTCTACGACTCATTGGTGAAATTAATCAACAGCCCGTGCAAGTACTTATCGATAGTGGTAGCACTCATAATTTTATTAAACCTGCTGTGGCTGAAGTTTTGGGGTTAGCAGTACAAGACACTACCACATTCCGGGTATATATCGGTAATGGTGATTCTTTAGTTTGTCGATATGTTTGTTCCCAAGTCGCCTTATCTATGCAAGGCCATGTTTTCTACATCGACCTTTATGTTCTTCCTATTGAGGGACCGGATATTGTCCTCGGAATTCAATGGTTGCAGCTGCTTGGCAAAGTCTCTCATGACTATGCGGCATTGTCAATGGAATTTTTCTATAATGGCTCTCCTGTCTTCCTGCGAGGTGATCTCTCCTTGTCTCCAAGATCGATTTCTTTTCATCAATTACAAGCCCTCATGTCCCATGATCAAATCCACGGTCTCTTTGAATTTTTCCAGTTGCATACTACTACAGACGCGCAGGATACCTTCTCTGTTCCAACCACTGCTGCTAAGTTTGACTTCCCACCCGATTTGCCTTCCCCTGTACTTGCCCTTCTTCATCAATATGAGCAATTATTTCACACTCCATCTTCCCTACCTCCTCATAGACTTATTGACCATCACATTCATCTTCTCCCAAATACTAAACCTGTCAATGTTCGCCCATACCGTTATCCTCACTTCCAAAAGGCCGAAATGGAGAGACTTATTAAAGAAATGCTTGATCAAGGCATTATTCGCCCAAGTCATAGCCCATTCTCTTCACCTGTGTTGCTGGTTAAAAAGAAAGATGGCTCATATCGTTTTTGTGTAGATTACCGAGCCTTGAACGCAGTAACAATTAAAGACAAATTTCCAATACCAACTATTGATGAGTTATTAGACGAGCTTGGTGGTGCTTGTATTTTCAGTAAGCTGGATTTGCGAGCGGGGTACCATCAAATACGAGTATGTGATAGAGATATTTATAAAACAGCCTTTCAGACTCATGATGGGCATTTTGAGTTCCTTGTCATGCCTTTTGGACTCTCTAATGCCCCTTCCACCTTTCAAGCGACAATGAATAGGCTCTTTGCTCCTTATCTTCGTAAGTTTGTGATCGTTTTCTTTGACGATATCTTAGTGTACAACACTTCTCTAGAAGACCATTTTGAGCATTTACATAGAGTATTTGATTGTCTTCATACTAATCATTTTTTTGTGAAGCTCTCAAAGTGTTTTTTTTGCCAGGATAACATTGAATATCTCGGCCATATTGTTTCCTCTTCTGGAGTTAAGGCCGATCCTCGCAAGTTGGTGGTCATGTCTAATTGGCCTACGCCGTCTACCACAAAACAATTGCGAGGATTCTTGGGTCTCACAGGCTATTATCGTCGCTTTATTAAAGGATATGCTTCCATTGCTGCCCTTCTCACAGATTTATTACGGAAGGATTGTTTCCATTGGTCCTCCGCAGCTGACACGGCCTTCGCTGCCTTAAAACAAGCCATGAGTGCAGCACCAGTCCTTCGCTTGCCAGATTTTCAATTGGATTTTGTTATTGAAACGAATGCCTCGAATGTTGGTATTGGAGCCGTACTGATGCAAGCTGATCATCCTATTGCTTATTTTAGCCAAAAATTGGGTCCTCGCATGCTTGTCGCTTTTACTTATATCAAAGAACTTCATGCCATTGCCGAAGCAGTACATAAGTGGAGACAATACTTGTTAGGACATTTCTTTATTATTCAAACTGACCAGAAAAGTATTCGAGAGCTCCTTCAGCAGGTTATCCAAACTCTAGAGCAACAATTTTATGTTCGTAAATTACTGGGGTATCATTTCAGGATTGAATATAAGCCGGGTCGAACTAATAGTGCAGCTGATGCCTTATCCAGGGTACATGAAGTTGATGTCCCTAAAGTATATGGCCATTCTACTGCTACTCTGTTACTCACTAGCTGTCCTATTCCTGAATTCCTCTCTATTCTTTGTGCGGAAAATCAGTCCTTACCGGATCTCTTAGCTCTCCATCAGAAGTATTCCTCTGGTTCTTTAATGTATCCATATTCGGTCTCGGATGGAATCCTACGGTTCAAAAACAGGTTCTTCATCAGCTCTCACTCTATTTTGAAGCCTTCTTTATTACAAGAATTTCATGCCACACCAGTTGCAGGTCATGCCGGAGTCAAGCGGACATTAGTTCGTCTATCCACACTCTTTTATTGGCCAAATATGCGCAAGGATGTGGAGTTATTTGTTGCCTCTTGTTTATTGTGTCAGCAAACAAAATACTCTACTCAGGCACCAACTGGACTCCTTCAACCCTTGCCTATACCTTCACTAGTTTGGGAGGAAGTTACCATGGACTTCATTACAGGTTTACCATCTTCCCATGGGTTCACTGTTATCTTAGTCGTTGTTGACCGATTGACAAAATCAGCTCATTTTGGTGCTCTACCCACACACTTTACAGCAAGCAAAACAGCCGTTTTATTCACTGATATGGTTGTTAAGCACCATAGTTTTCCTCGTACAATAATTTCAGATCGTGACTCTATCTTTCTTAGTAGCTTTTGGAAGAAACTCTTTGAGTTAAGTGGTACCACATTGAAGCATAATACAACATATCATCCTCAAACGGATGGCCAGTCAGAGGTTGTTAATCGAGGACTCGAGCAGTATTTGCGAGTATTCACATAAGCGAAACCGACATCGTGGTTCGATTATTTAGGCTGGGCTGAGTTTTCTTACAACACTAGCTTTCATACAAGCATCCAAATGTCTCCTTTTAAGGCCTTGTATGGTCGTGAGCCACCTGTAATTCCTTCCTATACCGGGAGCTCTACTTTAATCCAAGCACTTGATGAATTGCTGCTGGAACGTGATGCCCTCCTGATAGCCTTGAAAACCAACTTGCGAGCAGCTCAACATAGAATGCAGCAAAAGGCTAATGCTCATCGCCGTGAGCTAGAGCTTCGGGTCGGGGATCAAGTTTTGGTTAAGTTGCAGCCTTATCGGCAAATATCAGTTGCAAACAGATTATCCAACAAGCTAGCGAAGCGATATTATGGTCCTTTTCGAGTAATGGAGCGTATTGGCGCTGTGGCCTATCGCTTGGATTTACCTCATGATTCTAAGATTCATCCAGTCTTTCACATCTCACTTCTCAAGCCGTTTCATGGTCAGGATGCCTCACAAGTTCACTCACTACCTAGCGAGTCTTACAATAACCAGCCTATGTCTGTTCCCATTGCTATTTGTGCTCAACGTCAAGTGTTGGTTCATGGCATCCCACAATCCCAAATTTTAGTGCAGTGGCAGGATTGTGCTCCTGAGAATGCAACATGGGAAGCTCTTTCCGAATTCACTAAGCAGTACCCGAATTTTCACCTTGAGGACAAGGTGATTCCTCAAGGAGTGGAGGGTGATACAACCCCAATATTACAGTTAGACAAGCCCAACTCAGCTAGCTCTATCAATAGCGAGGAAAAGGCCCAGGCAAACTCAAGTGAGGCTATCCAAAACCGACCCCAAGATAACATCAAGCCAAGTCTCGTAAGGAAGCCTCCCAAATGGTTCAAGGATTACACACACTGAGCATATATGAGCAGAGGACTTGGTTTCTAACGGCCTTAGCTATTTAGAGAATAATTTTTGTTATAGAGAAAGGTTGTTATTTAGTTTTGACAGCTGTGAGCATATTCTTGCTGCTATAAGTATTTCCATGGTTGTATTTGATGGGATATAAAAATTCTGGACTTAGTTTCTTCTTCTTCTCTGAATTTTCCTCTCTATTCTCTCTTGCCATTCACTCGTTTCTTTAAAATTCTGGGAGCTTGCACTTGCTTGAAAAGTGTGGAAACCTTGCTGTTCGGTGTGTTCACCAGCGGCATAACAGCGCTTCACTCAAATTTCCAAGACTCTGGTACAGGTTTCTTGTGCAGCCAACCATGCGAGCATCCCTGAGAAGCCTGGTGACAGTACCAAATGGCATGTAAAGAAGGTTGAACAGAATATCCACAAAATCTTTTTCAGCTTCGGCAAACAGGACCTTGTTATCTCGCTTGTCAATAATTAACTTTAATTTCACCTTCGTGGTTTCAGAATCTGATGATGTTGTTGCTGTTGCCATGGTTGATGTTTCGGAAGAAAAAGAAATAATTCTTTAGCGAACTGTAGCACAGTAACCACTCGGCAATTAAATATCACTTAAGTGGATTAGTTACTCTCTTTAGGATACGAAAGCGCTTGGTAATAAGTCACTTCGCAAAAGTAAAACAAATTTGGTAGCAAAAATTTATTATTATTTTGCTAATGAAGGTGATGATCAAATGCAGAGCACAATCTCGATCTCAAGCTTAGACTATACATAGGCTGCTCCATATGCCGAGTTTTCTTCCGAATCCGAGAGCATCAATTGTAGAGTGAAGCATCCCACTTAGCTTTTGGGATGTTTTCTTTGCTTTAACAACATTGAAATGCTTTGAAGTTTGAACCAATATGTGATATGCAAATCTTTACCTTAAACGAAAGCTAGTAATAACTTGAATGTTATAGCATGCTTTTGCTGACTTTTGTGTCTTTCCTTTTGTGCTGACTTCCGGTGATATATATATCTTTCTTTTCTTTTTTGTTTTGCTTTATTTGTTAGAATTGCTTTCTTTTATATATGACTTCCGGTGATATATATGTCTTTCTTTTATCTTCGGTATAAAAAGAATCACAAGGCCTCTCTAAATATTTGATCAATTTCCTTAAATTAACTCAGATATAAAAGTATAAACGACAATTAAAATTGAAATAAAGTACCTAAATGCATAATGAGATTAAAATGGAAAATTTCAAAAACACCTAAAATGATGAAATTCTAATTTCTTCTACATCAGATTCTTTTTGCTAAAAGGACCACCAAGAATTAGGTCATAAAGCTTATCTCTAAAACAAATAAAACTTTTAGATTCCACTTTGTTTTAACAGAACACAATTTTAATGTCATTCATGATAATCACCGAATTTCGGACTCCTGTTTTCATCATCAGAATAATTTCATGTTAAAGAGAAACAAATAACACAAAGACTAAAAGAGTTCATGCTTTTCCGAAACTGTAACTTAGAAGAGGAGCCATATAATCTTACCAACACCAGTAAGGCCTCCAGTAGTTCCAATAATGTTTAACATAAATTGGTGGATTCATAATATATTAACATTATCAATTCATCACATAGTTTTGTAACATCAAGAAAAACGCAGAAACAAGAATGTATACTGGGTTTGTAATAAACAAACCAAACGGATATATAAAGCTCGACTTATAGCTTAATGTCATAACAAAATACCCTCAGCGCATTTTATTTTTTTGTGAGTCATCTAATCTTCATTGACACGACTTAAAAGTGTTTAATTTTCTCACAAATATAAGAGTGCCTAGTTATAATATATTTCGGTGAGTCCGAGGTTGATCCGCAGAGAAAAGATTTAATTTGTTTACTTAAGTTTATCCAAATAAAAATAAAATTTATAAATATGTAATTTATTTAACAAAAAGTATAAAATAAATTAGTTAGAGTTATGAATCCACTCTTAGTAATAAATACAATTTAATAAATTCTTTTTATTTTTATTTTTATTTCCCAAAAGATTAATTGTATAAATTAAAATTATTTTCTCATTTATTTTATTGTGGATTAAGAATTTAATGTGCCAAAACTTAATTTGTCTACACTAAATCAAAATACCATTTTTCCATATTTTATACTAAGATATTAAGAATTTATTGTGCCAAATTCCTATTTTTATCTACACTAAATCAAAATTTCAAAATATAAAATATGGATAAAATTAAATAGAAAACAATTTAATTTATAAAATAAAAAATAAAATTTGATTAAACCATATTTTTTTACTAAGAATTTCACCTTCCCCTAACTATGAATATTTAGTTAAACATTTTTGAAATAAAGAAAATTATTACAATTGAAAAACACATAATTAAAAAAGGAATTTAAAAATTAAAACAAAACTAATTTTATTGATTGAAAATATATTATAAAAAGAGATAAGAAGAAGATTTTGGGGGAAAGAAGAGAAGAGAGGGTATGTAGAGGTGTGTTCACCCTCTCTATTTATACTAATACATGATAAATCCACACCACACAAATAAAAAAAAATCTAATTACATCTTAACCTTACATTTGTCCCACTAATAATCCCACTAATAAAACATAAACCTAACTTATCCACTCAAGCATATCCAACACATTCCACTAAAAATTACCATACCTAACATGATAAAAATTTATAATTTTGCAATTACCACATTTACCGTTTTTACAACAAAAGTCACGGCTCCTCGACAATGACATAATTTCTCGAACTTCCGGAATCCAAATTTGACATCCATACATTTGTTTGGAGCCTCAAATTACATAAAATTATTATTTTTACCTCATAAACACACAAAATCAAATATTTAGAAAATAATTAGAAATTCACAATATGTTAGACAATTACAAATATAAATTACATTAATAGCACAAAATAACATTTTTATCCCTTAATAAACATACAATTTTTAACACTAATCATTCATCCCAATAACTCTTTCTTCACGAGGAAGGAAGACGGTAGAGAGAGCTTCATTTGTCTGCAATGAAGCTTTCAACAGCTCCAAAACCTGAGAGTTACAAAAACCATATGCTTTAGCCCAAAACCAATATCAGTGGTTGGGAGAAAAGAGCAACATGGTAGCTTAATTATGCTTTCAAATTAAAATTTTCTGTTATTGAACTCAAAATTCGAACAAGATAAAGATTCTAACTCAAGAACTCCTTACCTCATCAGGGCCAATATCCACAACTCTCTCCTCAAGGGCGCCAATAGCATCCTTAAGTTTGCCTTGTAGCAGGCCAATGCCTGATATCATTGACCCTGGTATCACTGATAAATCATCTGATACCGTGAAAGCGACTGATTTCTTTACTATTCCGCCCTCCAGAACCATGTTCACCTGCCGCAACTCAGAACGCAGAGAATAACCACAACAATGGGGACACGGGGTGTCTATTTGATTTGTCACACAATGATGACGGTTTTGGCAAGCGTAAAACTTTCTCTCCATAGGTTGCGGGCAAGCTTGGGGCTGCAAGAGCGCAGATTCTTTTTCCCATTTTAGAAGCGGCTTTAAGAGCTCAACTTTGTTCTGATTGGGTATCAAGAGAGCTTCACGCAGGTTTTCAAGACTCTGGCAAGGGTTTCCTGTGCAGCCAACCATGCCAGCATTCCTGAGGAGCCTGATTACACTACCAAATGGCATATAAAGGAGATTGAATAGGAGATCCACAAAATCTTTTTCGGCTTCGGCAAACAGGACCTTGTTAGCTGGTTTGTCAATCATTAACTTCAATTTCATCTTCGTTTCCGTGTTTGATGTTGATCTTGTTGCTGCCGTTGCCATGGTCGATGCTGCTGAAGGAAAAAAATAAGTCTTTAGCGAACCTGTAACACAGCGACTACTTGGTAGTAAAATTCACTTATGTGGATGCTGCTGAAGAAAAGAAATAAGTCTAGCGAACCTCTAACACAGCAACTTCTTGGCAATCTTATTCGCCTATGCGGATTATCTACTCTCTTTAGGATGCAAACGTTCTTGCTAAGGTCACTTTCCAAAAAGTAAAGAAAGCTAATAAGTAATAATAACTCGACTGTTACAGCATGCTTTTGATGACTTTGGTGACAACCCTTTTGCGCTGGCTTTCGGTGATTTGTTTTTCTTTTCTTATTTGTTTTACTTTGTCACAATTGCTCTCTTTGTTTTTCTTCTGTCAATTGCTGTCATTTTCTTGCTTTTGTTCTTGGTCTTTAGCCTCCGTTGATTTCGCTGAAAAGAAAAGCTCTCAATTATTAACTTTCATAAATATCTGACAGAAAAGTTCTCAATTATTAACTATTTTCTGTGCTTTGGTTTTGAGGTAGCTAGGTAGACATGAGTGTTAAAATTCCTCAAATGTATTGTGAATGACAAGGTATAAACAAGAAAAAGTGAGAAAAGAAAGAAATGTAATGGATTTATGTGGGAGTATTTTAATAATATCAAAATGAGAAAAGTATAAGAACTAAATAAATGTGTGTGTATACTTATTACATACAAGGTGAGGTTGGCTGTTTATAGCCATGGTCCTATTTGTGTATAAGAGGTGGAAGATCAGAACTTCGGTTTGTATGTTGCATGAACAGAACAAGAGTTCTGCAATGCAATATTAATTAAATTTTTGTACAATAAAGATAAATAGTTCCACAATAAATAGTGAAGTGGAGAGAGACAAAATAATCACAATAAGAAAAACTTTTAGAACCTGCACCGTCAGGGTTTATTTAACCGATAATTGTACATCTTAGATTATTTTATAAGTGTCGACATTGATTTTGATCGATTAGAAAATTAAATAAGTGGGACGATATAAAAAATAAAACACAGACAATTTATTTAGTTCAATGCTTGGCTTACTGATAATTCTATAAAATGCGAGTTATCATGACACTTTTATACTTAAATCAATAATACTTAGAGAGTAAATGATATGTTTTTATTGTATTTTAGTTATATTTTGCATAAGCATCCATTTTAGTTTATTTTAAATAAATTTAGTTTGTTTTAAAATAATTTGTGCTTAAATAATATGCATAATTGTAGGTGACCAGAAGCTTAAATTTCAAGTAAGATGCGGTAGCCGTTGCTGTAGCATTGTTACTGTAGCAATCTTGGAGCAATGACAGAGAAGATTTCGCGCATATCAACTAAAAGATTGCAATTTGAAGTTTCCAAAAAATGGAAGCCCTACACTTCAGGTTTCCCTAATTCTCAGCTATAAAAGAAGCACGCTTGCAAAGGAAAAGAAAGAGTCATCACCTAAGGGAAAAACCGCAAAGAAAACAAAAGAAAAACAAAAATCAAGAGATAGATTGAAGGCTGACATAGGAGAAATTGCAGAGATCAATGGAAATCAGTTCTTTTTATTATCTTTTTTTTTTTATCTATCGGGATGTATTTGATGGTTGAAACTATTTTCTTCATTGTTTTATTACAAATTATGAACTGAATTTGGTTGTAGGTGAGTAATAAACGATCTTAATGGATATTTGACTTGTATACACATGTTACTTTGTGTATGCTATAACATTTTGTGTTAATTGTATTTATTTTAATTTTTTATTTCGGCTGACCATCCATTTAGTGGACACTAGTTAAGAAAGAGACAAAACAATGTCTAACTAGTGGATCTCATTAAGACAATACTTGGTTTTAGATTGTATTTACCAAGTTGAGTAAATCTTGATTTGAATAGGGTCGTGCTTGATCTAAAATTAATGATAAACTAGACATAGAGATTTACCTTGTAGACTAAATGGAGTCTAGATCGTTTAATGTTATATTTAATATTGGTATAACAATTGGTCACTGTTAAGTTGCATTAGATATAAGATATCCAACAGACGACAGCTAATGATGCATGAGAGATTCTGCCCAGTGCTGTAGTAGATGTTGTATCAACGGTACTGTAATTGAAAAAATAGTCAATGTCATTAAGTGAGTTTATTCACTCAACTACTCTATTCCCATTGGTTATATCTTTGTGTTTGACGTGATAATTTTCTTTATTACATTTTAATTAGTTTATTAGTTTCATAAATTGTCTTATTTTAATTTAGAACAAAATTGCACTGTTAAGATTACTGTAACAAGTCTGATAACATCAATTTATGTGGAAATGATTTGAATACTCATTAGTATATTACTTAGTGTATACTTGCACATTGATACCCATACCATTAAAGATTGTGCACACCACTTATGTCTACGGAAATAGAAAGAGCAACTTTCGTTATTGTATAAAAATTACAACAAAGTTTTTTTTTTTTTTTTAGTTATTTGCCTTTTGCTCTCTATGCATTAAAAGCTTCTTATTTATAATATAATTTAGGTATCCTAAATCCTTGAAAACTCCTTATTCTAATATATTGTTACCTCTTAATTAGAGTTTTATCTGAAGTCTATATTTATTTCCTTCTCAAATTGAGTTTTTGAAAATTTTAAATTTTTCTTTTGGGTTTAGATAATGTGTCCTGCATTTTTCTTCTGCAACTGGGCTTTCTTTGACTTCATGATATCTTACTTATATCATGGAGCTCCTTTATTGCTCAAATAACTTTGAGTCTATGACATTTTGTGGGACAATCCAAATTCACCCAACCGCGCTTTCTTTGGATTTGTCAAAGTTGGCGTGCCAAATTCTAGAAGCCCACCAATGTAGAAGTTGTAAATGTTTGAAGGAAAAATGGTTTGGCAACAACTTCTTTTAAAAAAGAATGAGAAGAAGAAAAATAAAATTGAAATATTTGAAGAAGAAAGAAAGGGCAACATAATTTGAAAAGAAAAAAAAATAAAATAATAGAGTGCAGTAGCCAAATTTTGGCTATAAAAAGAGGATGCTCCTCCTCATTTATGTGTCCAATTCTTCTCTTCTTTTTCAGATCTATTTTGAGAGGAGAAAAAAACCAAGTGAAAGTTGAGTGATTAGTGAGTAAGAGATTGTGTGTATTGGGGTATTGGGTAGTGAGTAAAAAATATTACAATATTTTTAATCCTCATTTCATTAGTGAAATATTTTCCTTTTATCTTCGCCCGTGGATGTAGGCTAATAGCCGAACCACGTAATTTTCGGTATCTTCTGTCTATGCTTATTTTTATTTTTCTTCCAATTTCATTTTAGTTGTGGCCCTGCTTCACCTATCGATTTTCTAACAGTGGTATCAGAGTTGCTGGTTGCATTTCTGAAGTTGAGTATAATGTTCACATATATGACATTGTTCACGTATACGGTTACTGTTCATGCAAAACGGTAGGAGCCGATTCTATCAAAGGTAGATCGTGGTGAAAAGTGATAGCGGTAAAATACAAAATTGAGAAGTTTAACGGGAATAATTTCTCGTTGTGGAAAATAAAGATGAAAACTATTTTGAGGAAAAATAATTGCTTGGTAGCAATTGGAGAAAGACCCACGGAGATAACTAATGATAACAAGTAGAATTAGATGGACGACAATGCTATTGTTGATCTATACTTGGCACTTGTGGATGAGGTGTTATCAAGTGTGGCAGAGAAAAAGTCAGCAAATGAAATTTGGGATACTCTCATAAGACTGTATGTAACACCCCAAAAATTACCCATGAAAACACAAGGGTAAAATTGGAATGAAACCTCACATCATTCATTCTTATTAATAAATCTCAAGATAAACAATCATTATTCATACTCCAACTGAATCCTTACATAAAACATATGAAATAAAGCCTCCAAAGTAAAGTCTCTAATCCAAAATAAAAAGTCTAGCCAAATTTAATCTTTAAAGCAACTCCAAAGATCCACTAAGAAAAATTCTCCATCTAAGCACCCACGCCACATTTCTAATCAATCTGCAAAATATTAGAGACGAGGGGTGAGCCGTAAACTCGGTAAGCAAATCCATGCACAATATTTGAAAACTTTTGTCATGTATCGTTAAACATTTTATAACAACATCTTCATTTAGCATAAGGGGTGGATTCATATAAAAACATTAAAACATTTATAAAAACATTAAAGCGTAAACATTGGTAGCTCATGCCTCGTAGTCATCATCATTCATCATTCATCATTCATCATTTAGGGTGTTATACCCTGCATTGTTCCTCATTTAGGGTACTATACCCCACATTGTTCGTAACATCCTTGTGCACAAGATCATCATCATACCAGCAAGCTGGCCATAACATTTCATAACATCATAACATTAACATCATATACATTACTACGGACTATGAGCCAAAACATTTTGAATCCACCTTACATTTTTTCATAAGTAGCATTTAAAGTTTTCTAAAACATTTAAGAACCTTTCTTTGATCATTTAATTCTTTTAGAAAATTCTTTAAGAAAACATTTTGTTTAAGAAAACTAATTTCTTAAGAAAAATTCATTTTAAAATACATTTATATAAATTCATTTAGAAGCGTTTTTATTTTACAAAATTCATTTAAATATTTTAGAAATCAGTTTTGTAAAAATTTCCATTTAAACATAATTTTTGTAACATAAATTGCATTTATTATAGAGCATATCATGCATGAATCTACTTACCTCGATCCGTAGCAATCAATTCAATACCTCAAGAACAACTAACGAGCTCACCCTCGTCCTATAATCATCATAAAAATATTCTTATCAATATCATCTCTAATCTTAAACATAATCTCAATCATCCTTAAATCATAGACACTAATACTACCTTAATACTTATATATATTCTAAACATATCCTATACTTATGAGTATCCTGCACATGCTGATTTTTAATAACCTATACACATGTCGGAAAACCATGAAAATTTACAGAGGCACTATGAACATGCATAGCATTGCATAAAACATTTCACAAAAAATCAGCACAAGTCCAAATCGAGTCAGAATTTTGACTTTTCACCAAAGTAACAAAAACTGTCCAGCACTGACCAAAACAGACCTTTTCCACTTAGAAAATTCATAAAATATTCTTTGGTACTCGAAATAATATGCTTCTTTTTTCTAATTACAGAAGACACATTCAAAAAGCATATAATTAAAAATTCATAATTTTTGGACTCCTGAAACTATTTTAAAACGTTTTATTTCCGAGAACATTTAACCCGTCCAGAAAATTCCAGATTTGAAAACAGAATTTCAAAAATTCGTATCTTTTATTTTACATGCCCAAAAATCGCGATTCCAGTTTTTAAAGACAGAGGAAAGATTGAAATTTCATTATAAAATCCTAACATGGCCTGTAATATTCATAAACTAGCCCAACTGTTACACGTTTCAGCTTCTGAAATTCTGGAAAACAGTTTCCAGATTTGCAGCAGCAATATGTTACGATTTTTAGTAATTCAACCATAAAGAATAAAACTACGAAATTAAACATGCAAGCATAGGAGACATAGATCTGTTGGCACAAAAATCGGCATAATTTTAAAGGATGTGTAACCTTATAGAAAATTTTCCAGAGTTGAGAACCGCTGCTGAAAATCGGAATTTTCCAGCACCAGTAACCCAACTTCGAAAACCCATAACAATTTGCATACTCAGACGATTTCAACACAAAACCTATCAATGGAAAGCCTAGGATGTCTAGTTCCATGATATGTAAGATATTCACGTGATTCTAAATAAAGAAAACGATTTCAAGCAAGGAATAGAGACTGTTCATATCATCACAACATTACAAACACACATATATTACCCAAATCATACTACAAGTAATTAAAGGCAAACAATTCCATAAAAATAAATCATATAAGTCGAAAAAATACTTAATACCTTAAGGCAAACACTAAGAAAAGAAGTGATAAAACTTTCTTTTCCTTCTCCAAAGACTTATATTTCCTTCTTTTCTTTCTAGGGTTTGTAACGGTGTAAAAATAAAAAACAGCTTCTTAAAAAGATGGTTTTCTCTTAAATACTTGGTAATTAATAAATATTTTTTAAAAAACTAATAATTTACGTAACTTATTTAAAACAATCCGATAAATTTTACTCACACACAAACACTCAAAAATAACTATCCTACTCAATTTAATAAGGGCAAAAGAGGATAAATAAATAAATAAAATTGGGCGTTACACTGTATAAGGCCAAGTCGCTACACAACAAGATCTTCTTGAAGAGAAGACTTTATATTCTTTGAATGGCAAAATCTACATCAGTGACTGACAATATCAACATCTTAAAGACTCTTTTTTCCACAACTCACAACGCTAGGTCATAAAATAGAGGAAAATGAACGTGCAGAGCTTCTACTTTAGAGTCTACTATATTCGAATGATCCACTCATCATCAATCTGAAGAACAAATCCAAGCCTAGTCTTCAACGATGTTGCAGCCTCAGTATTAAATAAGAAGAGCAGGTGAAAAAATAAATAAGACCGGTAAGTAAGTTCACAATAAGCAGAAGCATTATCGATGACGAAAGGGAGATCAATAGAATGTGGCCCCGTGGGAGTCACAATCATGGTAGATTAAAGTCAATAAGTCAGAAGAATATCAAATGCTATAATTATGGCAAAAAAGGGCATATAAAAAAAGAGTTTTGGAACAACCAGAAAAGAAGAAAGAGTAAAGATCCTGAGTCATCAAATGCTCAGGGGTGTGTGGCAAGTATCTCCGATGATTGCAAAATTCTCTACAGCAACAACCGCTCTAGAAGGCAGAAAACGACTATATGAAGTTTGGCTTATAGACTCATGAGCTACCTGGCACATGACCTCTCGGAGAAAATGGTTCCACACATATAAACCTATCTAAGAAGGATCTGTATACATGAGTGATGATCATGTTTTGGAGATAGCTGGTATTGGTACTGTCAAAATAAAAATATTTAATGGTACAATTCATACAATTGAAGAGGTACAGTATGTCAGCAGTCTGAAGAAAAATCTATTATCGTTGGGACAAATAGATAGTTTTGCGTGTAAAACCCATGTTGAAAATGAGATTATGAAGATTGCCAAAGGCTCACTTATTTTGATGAAAGAGGAAAAGACTGGTGTTAATCTATTCATGCTCAAATGAGAAATACTCCAGGAAGTTAATGTGTGTGTCCATCAAATGAAGAAGAATCAGCGATGATGTGCACCTTAAACTTGGCCACATGTCAGAACAAGGTTTAGAGATTCTCTCTGAACGAAAGTTGCTTTCGGGGCTCAAATCATTCAATTTATCATTTTGTGAGTATTGTGTTGTAAGTGAGCAATATAGATTGAAGTTCGGCAGATATATTGCCAAAAGTAAATGCATTATAGACTTAGTCTATTTTGATGTTTGGGAATTACCAGACATATCAATGGGAGGTACAAAGTACTTGGTGACTTTTATTGATGATTATTCTAGAAGATGTTAAGTGTATCCAATCAATAAAAAGTAAGATGTGTTTTTCAGTGTTCAAAGAATTCAAAGTGCGGGTTGAACTTGAATACGGGAAAAAGATAAAGTACTTGAGGACAGATAACGGTGGAAAGTATACAGATGGCGAGTTTCTTGCATACTGTAAGCAAGAAGGTATCTAAAGACAATTCACAGTGGCATACATTCTTCAACAAAATGGAATGACAGAGCGGATAAACAAGACTCTTACAGAAAAAATAAGAGTTATGTTGAGAACTGCTGGTGTACTCAACTCATTCTAGGTAGAAGTAGCCAAAATTGTCTATTACATGGTTAATCGATCTCTATCAATAGCATTTGACTTAAAAATACCGATGGAGATGTGGACAGGAAATTCAGTTGATTACTCTCATTTACATGCATTTGAATGTCCTGTGTATGTAATGTATAATACCCAAGAAAGAAGAAAAGCTGGATCTAAAATCTAAAAGATGTGTCTTATTGAGGTATGCTGATGGAGTGGAGGGGTATCATCTGTAGGATCATACTGCCACAAGATTATCATTGGTAGAGATGTTATCTTTATAAAAGATCAATTGCATCGAAAAGATGGGGACGATAGCATTGTAAAAAAAAGTCAGAGGGTGTATTAGTATATGTGAAAAGTAATTTAGGAATAGAAGATTCAGATTCTTTTGAAGCAACATCAGAGCACGAGGAATAGGAACTAGTCGAGTTCGAGGCTCTAAAAGTTTGTCAGTCAACTCGTGAGAGATGATCGCCAGTGTGGCACTTGGAATATGTTACAGAGATCAATATTGTATACTGTCTTCTAACAGAGGATGGAAAGCCATTAACTTTTCATGAAGCTTTAAACAGTCCAGATGTTCCTTTGTCGATGACAGCAATATAGAAAGAAATTAAAGATCTACACAAAAATAAGACATAGGAACTTGTACTACTACCGCGCGAAAGAAAAGTCATGGGAAATAAATGAGCCTATAAGATCAAGCGTGATAGCAATGACCAAGTAGAGCGGTATCGTGTAAGATTGGTGGTAAAAGGATATGCTCAGAAAGAAGGTATTGACTTCAATGAGATATTTTTTCTGGTAGTTCGACTTACGACAGTCAAAGTAGTCTTGGCAATGTGTGTTATATTTGACCTACATTTAGAGTAATTAGATGTGAAAACTACATTTCTTCATAAAAAAAACTTGAAGAAGAGATTTATATGCTCTAACCAGAAGGTTTTACTTAAGTAGGCAAAGAGAACTTGGTTCGCAAGTTGAACAAATCTTTATACGATCTCAAACAGGTGCCAAGGTATTGGTATAAGAGATTTGATTCCTTCATCATGAGCCTTGGATAAATAGATTTAGTTCAGACTATTGTGCATATTATATGAGGTTTAAGGATAATGATTTCATCATTTTGCTTTTGTATGTGGTTAACATATTGGTAACAAGCCGTTAAAGAATTAAAGACACAGTTAGCTAGGAAGTTTAAAATGAAGGATTTGGGACCAGCAAACAAGATTCTAGGGATGTAAATTCACCAGGACAGAAATAACATGAAGATTTGACTTTCTCATAAGAATTACTTGAAAAAAAATCTTAAAGCACTTCAATATGCAAGATTGTAAGTCAATTTCTACTCTACTTCCTATTAATTTCAAGTTATCCTCAAGTATGTGTCCTAGCAATGAAGCAAAGATGAATGATATGTCTCGAGTACCGTATGCATTAGCAGTGGGAAGTTTAATGTTCACTATGATTTGTACAAGATCGGACATTGCACAAGCAGTGGGAGCAGTCAGTCGATACATGGTGAATCAGATGTTATATTATGTTATGGAAGATCAGAGTTTACTGTTAGAGGTTATGTGGATTCATATTTTTCAAGAGACCTTGATAAAAGAAAATATACTACTGGCTATGTGTTTACACTTGTGGGAGCAGCTATAAGTTGAATTTTGAAACCGCAGACCGTTGTGATCTTATCTACAACAGAAGTAAAATATGGCAGCTACACAAGCTTGCAAGGAAGCTATTTGGATGCAAAGGTTATTGGAGGAGCTCGGGCACAAACAAGAGAAAATTCGTGTGTTTTGTGACAATGAGAGTGTCTTGCACATTGCAAGGAATCCAACATTTCATTCCATAACAAAGCACATAAAAGTATAATATTACTTTGTTCGAGAAGTAATGGAAGATGAAAGTGTGGATTTACAGAAAATCTATACAAAAGAGAACCTAGCAGATGTTATGACCAAGCCAATCAATGCTGACAAGTTTGTATGGAGTAGATCCTCATGTGGCCTAGCAAAAACGCAAGTAATGTGACAACATCGAAGTATAAAGGATGGTGTGGAGATTGATTGGTTCTCAATCAAATCTCCAAGTAGGAGAATGTCAAAGTTGGCGTGCTAAATTCTAGAAGCCCACCAATCTAGAAGCTGTAAATATTTGAAGGGAAAATGGTTTGGCAACAGCTTCTTTTGAAAAAAGAAAAAGAAAAAAATGAAGCTAATATATTTGAAGAAGAAAGAGGGAGCCGGATAGTTTTAAAAGAAAATAATAATAATAATAATAATTAAAATAATAAAATGCATAGTAGCTAAATTTTGACTGTAAAAGGAGGATGCTTCTCCTCATTTCAACGTCCAATTCTTCTCTTCTTTTTCAGATCCATTTTGAGAAGAGAAAAAGTCAAGTGAGAGTTGAGTGATTAGTGAGTGAGAGATTGGGTGTATTGGGATACTGGGTAGTGAGTCAAAAATATTACAATATTCGTAATCTTGATTTCACTAGTGAAATATTTTCCTTCTGTCTTCACTCGTGGACGTAAACTAATAGTCGAATCACATAATTTTTGGTGTCCTCTATGTGTGCTTATTTTCATTTTTCTTCTAATTTCATTTTAGTTGTGGCCCTGCTTCACCCATCGATTTTCTAACAAGTCTCATGATATCTTACTTATATCATGTAGCTCATTTCTTGCTCAAATAACTTTGGCTCTATGACATTTTGTGTGACACTCTAAATTCACCCAAGAATTGGAATAGGAATTTGGAATGAAGCCTCTTAACATTAAATCTTATTACTATTTCCAAAAGAAAATCAATAATATCCAATAATGTCCATAGCCGAAACATAATCTCTAAAACAATAAATATAACAATTATCCTTCAATACCAAATTCATCTCTAAGTAAAAACTAAAGTAATGATACTTTATTCATCACGAAAATGACTAAAGTGTTCAACTAACAAATCATTTTCTCTAAACCAAAAGGCCCACATCTCTAAAATTAATCTGCAAAATATTACAAATAAGGGGTGAGCCGTTAACTCGGCAAGTAAACTCATATGTAAGGTTACTAATACGATAAAATGCATAATAATTATTATGAAGTGTCATAAATGAGAAATTAGTAATCATTTTATAATCTAATACATATGTAAAATAAAAATTATAATCAATTAAGCCATAACATGATAATCATTTTTAATAAATAAATCATTTAAGAAATCATTTATCAATAAAATTCCATTTGTTCAGTTTGCTCATGCCTCATGGTGTCACATGTATTCTTGGTGACCCGGCTAGTAGTTTAGTATGTCATCTGTAATCCCAGTGACTTGCCCAGTAGTTCAATTGGGGTACTTTACCCTGCAATAATCGTCAATAAGTGCACGCAATGCGGTTAGTTGTTCAATCATATCAGTAACGGTAACTATAGACAATAAACCAAAACCTTAAAATAATTTTCAATCTTTCAATATCAATCATTCAATATCAATCATTCAATAATAGATCAATAAAAACTGTTATAAGAGATTTAATTGGCAAAACTTTGCAAATTATTTTTAAGGAAAACAATTTATAGAACACAAGTATTTTAAAGACATTTTAAAAACAAATCTAAAAAAATTTAAATAAACTTTAAACCAAAATGTAACTCATTATTATAAACAATGATAATAAAATACTTTAAACAACAAATTGCTAAAATATATGAACAACAATATTCTTGTCATACATAATTACATATATATAACAAATACTATACATGAATTAACTTATTTCGATCCGAAGCAACTAACAATAACCCAAACACACGAGTTCATTCTTGGCCTATAATTATCAAGATGAGATTCTTATTAATATCATATACAATTCTGGCTTTAATAGGATACACAACATCCTTAAATCATTAACTCCAACTCAAGTATATCAATTTACCAAACTACATTCGACCATCTTATAGGAGTTGATTTCTAGTGTGGTAATAATTTTTATATTATTTTAATACTTCTATAACTTAATTTTATGTTAAATTATATTATATATTAATTTTTATCTTACTTTTTGTATTTTATCATTGTATGAATATTGGGAATATTTAAGTGAAACGAAGCGAAAAGAAGAAACAAATTGGAGTATAATGAAAACAATCACTAGTGGTGGAAGAAAAAAGGAAAATAAATAAAAATAAATAAATCAAGGAAGATTTAATTAACCATTAAGCATGCATGCATGTGGGGAGCATTAAAGAATTAATTGACAATTTAAATGATTCACGTGCATGGGCTTAAAAGGTGGGCTAGATTTGTTTTGTTTTAAAATCCTTTTGATTTAAGGATTCAGGGGCTGAGCAATATAAAAGGAAGAGAAAAAAACCGAGAGGTGGGAGCAGCCACAAGAACCACAAGCCGAAGAAAGAAGAAAGGAAGCAGCAGCCGCACTTTTAAGCAAAAGTCGAGAGTAGCAAGAATAATTTGGAGGAGGAAGACGCATTAATTCTTGAGTTTTTCTTTCTCTTTTCTCAATTGTCTTTTTTGAATGTTCCCAATTAAATTCATGGATTCTCTTTATATTCTCATTAACTAATTTATTTTGCTAGGGCTACGATGTAGCCTAACTATGAAAATTTAATTTCATAAATCTATTTTATTTTTAGTTTATTATTACATGGTTGAGTGTTCATTATTGTGTTTAATACTTTTAAATATCCAGCTAATATTTAAATGATTTAAGGATACATAATGAGACCGAGAGGAGATTTAAGTATTTTTGCTCTATGTAATGGATGCAATGAATTGAACGAAAGATAGAGATGTGCCAACGTGATTCATGCAGTTTTTCTAAGAATTTCCATAGAGTTTAATGAATCTTTGCATATTTAAATTCACATAGCGATATAATAGGTTGATATGTGAAGGTATTTTTAATATTACTCGAGAGATTATATTGAATAGATTAGGAAAATTCACTATCAACATGGGTAATAAACTTTAATAGCATAGATGGAGGATTAAATTGGATTGGTTATGGTGAAATCAAATGTCCTAATGTCTTAATCTCTTAGTGATTTCTATTACTGCTTGCATATTTATTTTATTTTATTTTTTAATCTAAATCCGCTTATTCGATTGTTCAAATAAATTAGGGTTAGAATAATTTCGATAGCTAATAGGATATACAATCTCTGTGAGACGATACTCTACTTTTCATTATATTACTTGTACGAACTGGTACAGTTGCTAATTTGTGCATCAATTTCTAATTAGCTATAAGTATGTTAGAAAAATCATAAATATTAGCAAAAAAAACTATTATAAACATATTGGCATCCAATATAAAATTTCACAAAATTAATTCGAGTATAAAATGACCCCTAAAAATTTATTTTTCCACAAAAACATCAAAACTGTCTAATGGCGATATAAACAAAGGTATGCTGATTCAAAAATTTATAACTTCAATTATACATGTATCAAAATAGCAATTCAAACTTTGAGGATTAGAGGAAATAGTGGAATTAGAAATAAAATTTATAAGGTATTTAGTGATGAGAAAGTAACCTAAACTAACTTCAATATCAACCTTCACAATTTTGGGGATAGTTTCTAGGATTATGTCAATCCAACTCTATGAATTTTAATGATTTTAATATAAGGTTAAGAATTACAAGTTTTAACATACTGAAACTAGACATATATGCCTATCAAAATACAAATCACATAATGTTTAAAGTTCATTTGAATTATGATTTATGAAATAAGTTATAGAAGTGGGAACTATTACTGGAAGTCAGAATTTTCCAATACTAGTGCTCCAAGTTCAAAAAAATCAAAACAATTAACATACAATGAGTTTTTGAACAATAATTATATGGATAGAAAGATAAAGATATCTAGTTAAAAAACTAACATAAAATCAATGAAAATAGCAGTTATAAAGCATTTAATCTATATTAATTGTCCACAATTTTAGGATAATACATATACATGATAACATTATTTTCACTTAATAACAACATAAATCAATCCATGATCATGCTTTCACAATTTTATCAATATACCACACAAGATCATTCAATTAATTACATAGAATCATACATAAAAATAGAAATTTAAAGATTATAAATACTTACTTCTCTAAGAAGAAATTCACTCAAGACTATACCTTTGAAACTTAAAGCCTTTGCTCAAACACTTCTTGGAAAATTTTTAAATACAAATGAGGGGGGGTATTTATACAATATCAAGGCACATAAGAGCCACACAAAAAAAAAAAATACATGAAATTAAAATACAACCAAACTTAATCATTCAATATAATTACTCCACCCCACCACTTTATCTAATTAACTAAACTTTAATCATTCAATATAAGTACTAACATAAAATAATATATTATATAAAATACATGTAAAAGAAAAGAAATCAAAATGAAATTTTAATCATTCACTTACATATTATAAGTATAAAATACTCTATTCTATAAGATATGTATATGAAAAAATGGAACAAATTTCAGGTTTTACATTTTGATCACGCTTTTTTGCATGCAGAAGCATGCTTGCTCTCTTGTTTTAATTATTTTGGTTCCATAACATCTGGTTTATGTCATGTAGCTTCTTTCTTGCTCAAATTATTTTGGCTCCATGACATCTTGCATATGTCATGTAGCTCTTTTCTTGCTCAAATTACTTTGGTTCTATGACATCTTACTTATATTATGCTTCTTGCATGCATGCTTTCTTATTTTCTCCAACATACTTCTTATATGCCTTATGTGCATGTTGTCTTGTTTTCTTCTGACAACAATTGTCCCCTACTCTTCGAAACTTGACTTTTAAAGAAAATATACATGTGTGTGTGTGTGTGTGTGTGTGTGTGTGTGTGTGTGTGTGTGTGTGTGTGTGTGTGTGTGTGTCTATATGTATTTACAAATATATATACTGACCACTATTGAAGGAGTCGTCTCTTTTTTTCTTTTCTAAGTGTAGATCACTTGAGTTCTTGGTGAGCACTGGTCTCTCTCTCTCTCTCTCTCTCTCTTCTTTTTTTTTTTATGCGTACACTGTCTTGTTTTCTCCTGATAATAGTTTCCCGAAACTTACTTTTAAAGTTGAAAAGAGCTAACTAGATTCCCATATATATACTCACCAATATTGAAGGTTTTTCTCCCATGCAAAAGTCATCTATTTTTTTTTTTTAAGTTTAGATCACTCAAATCCTTGGTGTGTATTGATTATTTCTTAATTCTTCGCTTGACATCTTTAGTTAACACATAAGCAATGTCTTCAGACTCTGAGGATTCCTATAACCCTGTCTTTTGTGAATACCCTGTTGAAGACAATGACTATAAGCTCGTAAATAACCAATCACCCCTTGTTGTAAATTTTAGCCCTACCTATTTTTTCCCTTCTTCTACTTCTACCGACCTTGACTAGAGTATTGATGAAGTAGGTAATTGTTGTAGATTTTTTAGCTCAAGTGTTATTGGTGTCAATGTGTAAGTGTACACAACAAGTAATAAAGTGATGAGTAACCAAGATCATCTCCACAGATTGATGCTACTAGAGCTGCTACAGCAATCTCAACAATGTAATCTCTTTTCTAACTAAAAAAAAAAATCAATTGACTAAAAATAGTAATAATGCCAACATAAAATGTAGAGATAATAAAACTAAAATTCACGTTAAACACAAGGTTGAATCAATGAACAAGTGGTAGTTGAGTGAGCAAATTCTCTTAATGGGATTGACTGTTTAGTGCCTATTAAGTTCAGTTGCTACAGCATATGCTACAGCACTGGGCTGAATTCTCATGCATCCTTAGCCGTCGCATGTTGGATATCTCATATATTTATGCAACCTAACAGTGACCAGTTGTTATGTCAACATAAAATATGACATTACAAACTTAGATTCTCTTTACCCTACAAGGTTAATCCCTATATCTAGTTCATTACAAATCTTAAATCAAGCACAACCCTTTTAGGATTCAAGTTGAGACTCGATCCAGGAAACTCAATTTAAGACCAAATATTACTATAATATGTTCCACTCAGACAGGTCATGTAGTGGCTTTCTCTTAACTTGTGTCATTAAGTGAGAGGTCAACCGAAATAATGAGTGTAATATTATTTATTAGAGTAAAATGCTACAGTAGATGTGTAGCAACTCATGTGAACAGTCAAAAACCCATATATATAATTTGTCACTTAACTACAATTAAATTCAGCTCATAACTTGTAAAAGAAAAACAAACGATGAAGTTCCAGCCATCAGATACATATTTTCAACCAAAGAATAAAGAAGAAGAACAAGAATCGAATGAGAAAAGTTGAATCCCAAATATTCTACAGATTTTGTTCTTGGTGCAGACTTGTGTCCTTCTCTTCAATCTTCTTCTTTGTTTCTTTCATGTTCTTCTTTCAGTCATGATTGACGCCCTCCTCTTTTCTTATTATGTGTGCTCATTTTATAGTTGAAAATTAGGGTAAACGGAAGCTTAGGTCGCGTATCTTCCCGATTAGGAAACTGCAGATCGTAATATTCTGTAAAATTCTCTCTGTCGTTGTTCTAGGATTGCTACAGCAATGACAATATTGCTACAACAACGATTGCTACAGCAACTGCACTGTTCCAGATTTGTTTCAATTCTTCTATAGCCAAGTTCTTTTCATCTTTTGCAAGCCTATTACAGTAGCATTCCTTTTTTGAAATTTGAGCTTCCGGTCACCTACAATTATGCATATGATTTAAGCACAAATTATTCTAAATCAAACAAAATTTATTAAGAATAAACTAATATGAATGTTTATGCAAAATATAACAAAAAAATGCAATGAAAACATATCATTTACTCTCTAAGTAATCTTGATTTAAATCTAAAAGTGTCATGATAACTCTCATTTCATAGAGTTATCAGCAATCACATACATGAGATGTCACTTGAATCTTTTGGATCTTTTATAGTAAACCCAATTCCATCTCTCTTGACAGGGTTAGAGAAAATGAAAAACCTAACCATCCTCCTCCAAAAGCTGTCACCATGCATTCAAAATTTTTCACATATGATATTAGACTTCTTTTCCACCCTTACCTTAGGTGCATGCTTTGTTATTTTAGGTGTGCTCTTGCTAAATTGAGCGCACTCGTTTGATGCACTATGATAAGCATATATATTCTCTAGTGATTTTGCTTCATATCACTACTTTTAATAAAACGATAATGTCATGTAATAATACAATTCTTTTATAGTCCCATTTTCTAGGCATAATGATGAGAAGTAGATTAATAAGCATTCTCTTACCAAGATTAGTAGGAGATTGAGAGACAAACCCACCTTTCAAGATGTAGGGTCATCTTCACAAGTGTCTATCATTACTAGGCACCTTCAGTAAGAAAATTAGGAAAATATCTTATAATTGGAAAATAACCAATAATGAAGTAGAATTTCCGGCTTGATCATTGGGAAGAATGGTGCAAGAGTTCTAGGTTTGGTTCATCTCATGCAAGATTTGAAACATTATATTATGTGCAAAAAACAGACACATGTAGCTGAAGCCCTCTGAAAGATATCTCGTTTGTAACACGCAACCATCCTACATCAGTCCTCCTCACTTAGAAAAAAACTCGTCTTCGAGTTTGGCTTGTACAACGCCTCATCATCTAGGTGATAGTCAAACAGATCAGCCACATTGAGTGTGAGAAATATTTCGATTATCTAGTAGCAAAAATTTATCAGCCACAGGGTTTTTCTGTTGCCATGGCCGATGTTTCTCAAGAAAAAGAAATAATTCTTTTGCGAACTTCTAAGATTGTAACTACTCGGCAATTAAATATCACTTATGTGGATTAGTTACTCTCTTTAGGATGCGAAAGCGCTTGTTAATAAGTCACTTTGCAAAAGTAAAACAAAGTTGGCAGCGAAAATTATTATTATTTTGCTAATGAAGATGATGATCAAAAGCAGAGCACAATTTCGATCTCAAGCTTAGACTATAAATAGGCTGCTCCGTGTGCCGAGTTTGCTTCCGAATCCGAGAGCATCAATTGTAAAGTGAAGCATCCCATTTAGCTTTTGGGTGGTTTTATTTGCTTTAACAAGATCGAAATGCTTTGAACCAATGTGATATGCAAATCTTTACCTTAAACGAATGCCAGTAATAACTTGAATGTTATAGCTTGCGTTTGATGACTTGTGTGACTTTCCTTTTGTGCTGACTTCCGGCGATATATACTTCTTTCTTTTCTGGTTTGTTTTGCATCCCCCCCCCCCCCCACAGAATTTGCTTTCTTTTGTCTTTGTGTGCAAAAATAATGACAAAATTCTCTATATTTCCTTAAATTAACTCAGACATAAAAGTTTAAATTACAATTAAAATGGAAATAATATACCTAAATACATAAACTCAATAAGATAGTGATTAAAATGATCAAAACTGAATTTGAAAATGCTGTTTTCATCATCAGATTAATTTGATGTTAAGAAAAAATAAATTAATAACACAAAAACTAAAAGGGTTTCATGCTTTCCTAAAACTGAAACTTAGAAAAGGAACCATATAATCTCCCCAATACTAGTACGGCCTCCAGTAGTTCCAATGATGCTTAACTCTATCGGTGGATTCATAATACGTTAACATCATCAATTCATCACATAGTTTTGTAACATCAAGAAAAACGCAGAAACAAGAACATATACTGGGTTTGTAATAAACAAACCAAACGGATATGTAAACCTCGACTTATAGCTTAATTTCGTAACAAGGTGCTCACAGCGTATTTTATTTTTGTGAGTCATATAATCTTCATCCCATGTACTCTTTCTTCATGAGGAAGGAAGACGGTAGAGAGAGCTTCATTTGTCTGAAATGAAGCATTGAACAACTCCAAAACCTGAGAGTTACAAAAACCATATGATTTAGCCCAAAGCCTATATCATTGGTAGGGTGAGAGGAGCAACATGGTAGCTCAATTATGCTTTCAAATTAAAATTTTATGTTATTGGAATCAAAATTCGAACAAGATAAAAATGCTAACTCGAGAAGCACTCCTTACCTCATCAGGGCCAATATCGACAACTCTCTCCTCAAGGGCGCCAATAGCATCCTTAAGTTTGCCTTGTAGTAGGCCAATGCCTGATATCATTGACCCTGGTGTCACTGATAAATCATCTGTTACAGTGAAAGCGACTGATTTCTTTACAATCCCGCCCTCACTACCCGGAACCATGTTCACTTGTGGCAATGCATTATTCAGATAATTGGAACATTGGGGACACCGGGTGTCCATTTGGTTGGTCACATAACTATGATAGTATGGACAACCGTATAACTTTCTCTCCACGGGTTGCGGACAAGCTTGCAGCAAGAGCAATGATTCTTTTTCCCATTTTAGAAGGGGCTTTAAGAGTTCAACGTTTGTCTGATTGGGTATCAGGAGAGCTTCACTCAGGTTTTCAAGACTCTGGTAAAGGTTTCCCGTGCAGCCAACCATACCAGCATCCCTGAGGAGCCTGATGACACTACCAAATGGCATATAAAGGAGATTGAATAGGATATCCACAAAATCTTTTTCGGCTTCGGCGAACTGGACCTTGTTAGCTGGTTTGTCAATTATTAACTTCAATTTCACCTTCTTCGTTTCATTGTTTGATGTTGCTGTTACCGTTTCCATGGTTGATGCTGCCGAAGAAAAGAAACAAGTCTCTAGAGAACCTGTAACACAGCAACTACTTGGTAGATAAAATTCACTTACGTGGTTTACTTACTCCCTTTAGGATGCAAAAGTCCTTGCCAAGGGCACTTTCCAAAAGTAAAGAAAGGTAATAATAACTTGACTCTCATAGCATGCTTTTGATGACTTTTGTGACTTTTCTTTTGTGCTGGCTTCCAGTGATTTGTCTTGCTTTTCCTATTTATTTCACTTTGTTTGTTACAATTGCTTTCTTCGTTTCGCTTCTGCCAATTGCTTATTTTGTTGCTTTTGTTCTTGGTCATTTACTTTTGTCGATTTCGCTGAAAAGATAAGTTCTCATTTATTAATTTTTACAAATTTATAAAAGTAAAGTTCTCAATTATTAATATTAACTTTTTCTGTGCTTTATGTAAGTAAAGTTCTCAATTATTAATATTAACTTTTTCTGTGCTTTATGTTTCAGGGAGCTAGGTTGATATGAGTGTTAAAACTCCTCAAATATATTATGCATGACAAGATATTAAAAAGGAAAAAAAAAAAACAAAGGAAAGAAAAGAAAGAAATATAATGGATCTATGGGGGAAGTAGTCTAATAATTGCAAATGGAGAAAGTATGGGAACTAAATATAGGTAGGCTTATAAAACTGAACAGAAAGTTAAAGCTTTAAAAATGAATTTGAGAGAAGATGCTTTTTAAGTATTATTGTTTCTTCTTCAAAGAAAAAGGATGCCAGATTAACAAAGTGAGTTTGGCTATTTATAGCCATGGTCCATCGACCATTTGTGTGTAAACTGTATTTGTGTGGCTGTATTTGTGTGTAAGATCAGAACTTCGGTTCTGTATGTTGGTTGTTTAAGCAACACACATCCACTTGAAGATCAAAGTAAAGTTTGTATTAATTATAACTTAATAATAATAACCCAAAGTAAATTATTATTCTTCTTTATACTAATTCATCCTAAATGATACTAATCATGCATGGACGCTTGCAAAGAGAACTATATAAAACTTACGTGTATATATATGTGTATATATACATATACTCTATATGTCAGAACTCTGTATGAATCTAACTTATATATGAATCTACAATCTTTTGATGGGATTTTTGAATTCCCAACAACCTTCTTCCTTGCCATATACTTTCATTTACACCACATTTCGCCTTTTATATTTGAGAAATAGTGGATCATATATCATTAAATGGTCAAAAAGTAATTATTCTAGCTATGAATTTCTTTGTCAAAACCTTTTAGAATTCTCCTTGTTTTACAATTTTAATGCCATTCATGATCATCGCTGAATATCAAAGTCCTGTTTCCATCATCATATTAATTTGATGTTATAGAGAAACAAATAAAACAAAATCAGATACTAAAAAGGGTTCTTGCTTTCCTAAAACTGTAACTTAGAAAAGAAGCCATGCATAATTTCCCCAGTACTGACTCCATTAGCTCCAATAACTTATAACTTAACCATCGGTGGTTCATTTTCGAAGTTGTAGAGAGTGCTATTTACAAATTATAATTGCTCCATGATATGGAACACTGTTAACAATTTGGTCTGTCTAATGATAATTATTAGAATGTTTTTAAAGCCTAATCAGTAATCACCATGGATAAGGAAGATTTTTGCCGATTGCCAATATTGTTGGCTTCCCTCTGGGCGTTCTAGTTATTTACGATATTTAAGAAAAATGTGCCCAGTGTCTGGTGAAGCAAATCAGAATTGACCAATACGACATGGGATTATTGCGTTTTGGGGATGGCTTTGTATAAGTGAAACGACGTGGAAAGCAGCGTTTCGATGGGTTTTATTGTTGCTCTTTTAAACGACTTCTCGAAATGCCGTTTCGACTTCAATAAGTCACAAGCCTTACACGTGCTCAAGCCGAGTCGTTAAAGGCTGTTATTTCACGTGCATATCGCGTGAGCTTCTTTCGGGGCTTCGTGAAATCAGTTGCAGAGCTGTTAAAACAGCTGGTTCTAATGTAAAAAACAGGAGAGGGCTGTGAGCTATATAGAGAGAAGTTGGGATCATTTCGAGAGACTTCTTGATCTATGTAATGTGCTCTGTAAAGCTCTGTAGTTCTTCTTGATAATCAATAAAAGCTGATCATGTTGTTTCTCCATGGATGTAGGCTGATGCAAATCAGCTGAACCACGTTAATTCGTTTTTGTTCTTGTTTCTTTCTCTACTCAATTTAGATTTTCATCTGTCCATCCGGTTGATTAGACTTAATCCTGATCAAATTTCGTGAGCAACTTGTTTGGTTTGATCTAAAGATCTTGGGCTACAATTTGGCGTTGATTGATCTCTTGATAACACGAATTGCAACATAATGGAAAGGAGGAAAAAATGGAAATCCACATGTTCATTGATTAAAGTATGAGTTAAGAACTGGAAAATGATCGCGTTACGCTCAATTGTCCCGTCATCTTCTTAGAAATTGAAAAAAAAAAAAAAAACAACAACAAAGTCTAAGCATAATATATTAACATCATTAATTCATCACATTCTTTTGTATCGTCAAGAACAATGCACAAACAAGAAATAAATACCGGGTTTATTATTATATATAAACCAAACGGATATATAATGACAACTTGTACCTATCATGACACCACAGCTCTTTTATGAGTCATATCATTTTCAACCCAAAAACTTATTCTTTTTGAGGAAGGAAGACGCTAGTGAGAGCTTCATTTGTTTGCATTGAAGCATTCAACAGCTCCACAACCTGAGATGTACAAAAACCATGCTCAATTTAGCCCAAAATATATACGTTAGTACGTAGCTTATGCTTTCAAATTGAAAATTTGAGGTAATGAAGTCAAAATTCAATCGCGTAAGAGATGCCAGAGAAGAATTCCTTACCTCATCAGGGCCAACATCGACAACTCTCTCCTCCAGGGCACCAATATCCTCAATTTTGCCCTGCAGCAGGCCAGTGGCAGATATCATTGACGCTGGTGTTATTGATAAATCATTAGTTATTATGCAAGCAAAAGATTTCTTCACAACTCCGCCCTCAATATCCGAAACAATCGACTGCTGCACTTCATAACACTGACTCGAAGAACATTGGGGACACCTGGTATTTACTTCATTTGTCACACAGCGGTGATTGTTTCCACAGTTGTACAACTTTCTCTCCACAGGTACAGGTCGCGGACAAGCTTGGGGCTGCAAGAGCAGAGATGCTTTCCCCCATTTTAAAAGGGGTTTCAAGAGCTCAACTTTGGTTTGATGGTGTATTAGGTAATCTTCAGGCAGGTTTTCAAGACTTCGGTACAGCTGGCTTCCTGTGCAGCCACCCAAACCAGCATCCGTGACGAGCCTGGCGACACTACCAAGTGGCATATAAAGGACATTGAACAGGATATCCACAAAATCTTTCTCAGCTTCGGCAAACAAGACCTTGTTAGCTCGTTTATCAATCATTAACTTCAATTTCACCGTCGTTGTTTCAGTATTTGATGTTGCTGTTGTTGCCATTGCCGTGGTTGAGGTTTCTGAAGAAAAACAAATAGGTAATTAATTAAATATCACTTCTATATACGTGGATTACTTACTCTCCTTAGGATGCGGAAGTGCTTCCTAATTAAAGTCACTTTCCAAAAGTAAAACAAAGTGGGAGCATGCACCCACTAGTGGTGGAGCTCCGAAAGATGGATATGTAACGTGGCAACTGGCCAGCAAACTTGTAACTATTTTGTACGGTAAAGCATCACATTTAGCTTTTGGAGGTTTTCTGTGCAGGCAGTACTGTTTTACAAAATTATTGAAATGCTTTTAACCAAAGCGTGATGTGCAAATCTTTACCTTAGCAACGTAAGAAAGCTAATAAGAACGCGACTGTTATGGCATTCTTTTTATTATTACTTTTGTGACTTACCTATTGTGCTGCCTGCCGGTGATTTGTCTTGCTTTTCTTCTTTGTTTCACTTTATTTTATTCGTTACCATTGCTTCCTTTTTCTTGCTTTTGTCGATCCATTGCTGTCTTTTACTTTGATTGATTTTGGTGGCTCTTGCTTTTGTTGCTTTTGTTGCTTTTGTTCTGCGTCAGCTTGCTTATCGAAAAAGAACCCCAAGAAGTCATGAAACAGATTATTTCTAAAAAAACAAAGAGAGCTTCTTTTGCAAGTCACCTTGTTTTAACGGAACTCAGTTTTAATTCATTCACTGAATATCAAAATCGTGTTTATTTTAATTTATCTCACTAGTCATGGTATGCAGAGGTAGGCTAATGCGGGCTGCAGCCCGAGTAAGCTTTTTGAAAAAAAAAATTAATTATAATTTATAAATTTACTTTTTTAATATTTATAAAAATATAAGAAAAAATCTAATAATTATAGGATTCTTTATTTTCCCCACATCACAATTCATAAAACTCGACAAGTATCCAACTGAACCTGATTAAATTCACCAAAATTCAATTGCTCGAGTCTCTTACCGCTGCTGAATACCCAATCTCCTGTGCTCAAATTGAAGCCCACCCGCTACCTCATGAGTGATGCCGAGCCGATGTCGCAAGGCCTGCACTCGTAGGCTGAATCTCTCGCCGCACCTGAAGTCCCAACACAGAATGCCCAGTCTCTTGATACAGTGCCTGGTACAAATCACTTTGCCTTTTAAAATTTAATTTACAGAATAGAATATGATTTATGATAATGATGGCATATTGTCATACGAAGTGGAATTGTGGAAGTTGTTGATTATGTGATTCATCTTTTTAAAATTATAAAATAATAAAATGTGATAATGGACTACTAGAATATTAGAATATGACAAATGGTAATGATAGCATATAAAGTGGAAGCTGCTGATTCATCTTCTTGGAATTATAAAATAATGATGGCATACAGAGAATGAGTAAATAAAATAGTAAAACAATTAATTTTGAATGCTGACTTTTTTTAATTAGCTTTTAACTTGCCATTTTATCAATTTTTTTATAAAATAAATAATAATTTTCTATTGTATTATATTGTAGATTCAATGTTAAACAAAGCAAGAAAAACTCTACATTCTTTTCTTAAGAGAGTAGGTGAAAATCAATCATCCACCAAGTCTTTATGTCAACTTAATGCTCAAGATTCCAGTGAGCAACATACTTCTAAGTTTCAAAGGGTTGAAGTTGAAGAAACTAGAAATACTTATATGGACCGTGATCCTGGATTACGCCATCAAATAGGGACATATTCAATAAATCAATATGATGATATTCGAAGGAAGTACATCAAAATGGGACCTTATCAACCTAAACTATGAGATTATCCACTAACTAATAATGGCATGCAAGAACGTAGGTTTCAGTATCACTAGTTTAAAAAATTTCCATGGCTTGAGTATTCTGAGGTAAAAGATAGTGCATTTTGTTTTCCATGCTTTCTTTTTTATGAAATTCCATCGAGCAACCCAAAATTCGTTATTGAATGGTTTTCTAGTTGGAAGAGAGTCAACAATGGAAAAAAAAAATGTCCCTTTTTACAGCATGATGGGGTTCGTCTTCTCATCATAATAAAAGTATGCAGAGTTGGGGTTGTTTGAGGAACTCAATTCAATACATTGATAGACTAATTAATGCCCAAACTTCACAACAAGTTTTGGAGAATAAGCTACGATTGAAGACCTCAATTATTGCTATTAAATGTTTTGCAAAGCAAGCATGTGCTTTTAGAATTCATAATGAATCAGTTAATTCAAAAAATCAGGGAAATTTCATAGAGTTGATAAAGCATTCAGCGGAGTGTAGTAAAGAAATTGCTTCAAGTTGTCTTGGAAAATGCTCCATCATAAGCTAAGTATACATTGTCTGACATTCAAAAAGAGCTTTTAAATATTCTTGCAAACAAAGTGCGAAACAAGATACGCAAGGAACTTAGAGATGGTAAGTTTTGTATTTTAGTAGACAAAGCACTTGATGAATTTGATAAAGAGTAAATGACTATTATTTTAAGGTATGTTGATTGTGATGGGTATATTCGAGAACATTTTTTTGAAGTTGTCAATGTCATGGAAACTACAGCGGTAACACTAAAAAAAGAAATATGTAATGTTCTTGCACGATATGATCTTTTAGTTGAAGATATCTGAGGGTAAGGATATGATAGTGCTAGTAACATGCGGGGTGCATGGAATGGATTACAAGCATTATTTTTGAAAGACTGCCCATATGCATATTATATACACTGTTTTGCACATCAACTGCAACTTGCTTTAGTTGCAGCATCTAATGATGTGCCAGATGTATGGCTTTTCTTTTCAACATTGGGTTCAATTGTAAATGTTCTGACTTCATCTGCTAAACAACTTTCTGAGTTAAAATTGTTTGGGAAGAAGAAATAATAGATTTGATAACTTCATAAGAAGTTCAAACTTGTACAGGGGCCAATCAAATTCATACTTTGCAACGACCTGGAGCTACTCGCTGGAGCTCTCATTTCCGTTCTGTCAGCAGGTCGCTTGATCTATTTAGTGTTGTTCGTAAAGTTCTTGGGAAGTTGGTAGAGTGTGGGCCTAATAATAGCATACGTGGAGAGGCTAAAGTTGTGTGCGAATCAATGACATTTTTTTAATTTTGTGTTCATTTTGCATTTATTAAATAAAGTTTTGGGGATTGGTGATTTACTTTGTCAAGCATTACAAGTGAAATCTCAAGATATTTTAAATGTTGTGCACTTAGTCTCAACTACGAAAAAACTTCTTCAAAGGCTGCGAGACAATGGTTGGGAAACTTTTATTAAGAATGTAGTTCTATTTTGTGAAAAGAATGAGATAGATATGCCTGATTTGAAAGCTCGCCATATGAAAGGCAGAGGACGTTCTTGTCAGCAGAATGATTATATTACAGTTGAGCATTATTATCATTATGATATATTTAATGTTGTGATAGATTTTCAATTGATAAAGTTGAATAATAAATTCACTAAACAGACTTTGGAACTCTTTGGAACTTTTCACTCTTAGTTTAGTTTTAAATCCTATTGATGCATTTAAATCATTTAAAATTGAAGAAATTTGCAGTCTTGTTGAAAGATTTTATCCTCAAGATTTCACTAAAATTGAGCTACAGGCTTTGAGAAGACAATTATAATGCTTTGAGATTGATATACACTCTCTTCAAGAGTTTCAGAATATTACTTCCCTTTTTGAATTGTGTCGAAGATTAATTGAGACTAGAAAGTCATAGATTTATTTCTTATTAGATAGATTAATTCGTTTAGTGTTAATCCTTCCTGTTTCAACAGCAACAACAGAGAGAGCATTTTCTGCCATGAAACTAATTAAAACAACACATCAAAACAAAATGGAGAATGAGTTTCTTTCATATTGTATGGTTATTTACATCGAAAGAGAAATTGCAGACAATATCGACTCAGATGCAATAATAGATAAATTTTCGTTTTTGAAGAATCGCAGGACACAGCTTCATCGATAATGTTTTTCTTATTTACATTATATTTTTATAGTTTTATGGTTAGATTTTTGCTTATGTAGTGTGCTTAATTTCATTTGTATAACACAAATTTTTTTAGAAGTAAATTTCATTTTTTTTTTAAATCTGGCCCACCCAAAAAAATAATGCTAGCTTCGCCACTGATTAGGGGTGGGCAAAAAAACCGTAGTGTTAAAAAAACCGAACCGAACCGACGGTTTTTTCTAATTCGGTTCGGTTTTTATTTTTTAAAAAAACCGAATATACCGTTTGTAAAAAAAACCGAAATGTCGGTTCGGTATTCGGTTCACTTAGCTGAACCGAAAAACCGAACCGAAAAACCGAATTATTTTTTTATTTTATTCAAATCAAACATGTGTTAATAATTTTATTCAAATCAAACATGATTTTATTCAAATCAAACATGTGTTATTTCTCTTTATAACATTATGATTATGTTTATATAGATGGAGTATTGGAGTTTGTTTATGTATTTTGAAATTTTAATATTTCATATTTTGGGAGTATCTTATTAATAGTTAGTAAGATATTAGTGATAAAATGTGTTTTGAATACTTTGTATTTATTGTTAATATTTGTAATAAAATTAGGATAAATTAATTGTTGAAAAAAATTATTACATTCATGAGGCCCAATGGACTAAAAAATTAAAAATTCAAAATAAGCTCAATAGGCCAAGAACCGAAAAAACCGAACCGAACCGAACCGATCCGAAAAGAACCGTTTGAGTTCGGTTCTTATTGAGTTCGGTTCTTATTCGGTTCTTTTTATAAAATAACCGATTTAAATCGGTTCTACTTAATTTCGAACCGAACCGAACCGAACCGAACCGTGCCCACCCCTACCACTGATGGTCTGCAGGCAAATAGGACAGGAACTGAACGAATTATCATCAAACTGTAACTTAGGAAAGAAGCCATATGTAATTTCCCCAATTCTGACTCCATTAGTTCCAACAATGTATAACTTGACCATCGGTGATTCATTTTCGAACACAAGTTAACAATTTGGTCTGTCTAATGATAATTATTTGTATGTTTTTAAGGCCTAATTTACAAGCTGACAAGACTAATCACCATGGATGAAGAAGATTTTTGCCGATCGCCAATGATGGCTGCCCTGCGGGCGTTCTAGTAATTTACGATATTTAAGAATAGTGGAAACGAGCAAAAATTGGAATGTACATGTTCATTAATTAAAGTATGAGTTAATAACTGAAAAATGATTGTGTTACGCTCAATTTACCCCATCATCCTCCTAAAAAAAATAGGGAAAAAAAAAATCAACAACCAAGTTTAAGCATAATATATGAACATCATTAATTCATCACATACTTTTGTACCGTCAAGAACAACGCACAAACAAGAAATACATGTATATATATACATACTAGGTTTATTATGAATAAACCAAACGGATATATAATGACAACGTATAGCTATCATGACACCACAGTTGTTTTTATGAGTCATATCATTTTCAACCCATAAACTTTTTCTTCATAAGGAAGGAAGACGGTAGTGAGAGCTTCATTTGTTTGCATTGAAGCATTCAACAGCTCCAGAACCTGAGATGTATAAAAACCATGCTCAACTTAGCCCAAAATATATACATTAGTACCTAGCTTATGCTTTCAAATTGAAAAGTTGAGACAATGAAGTCAAAATTCAATCGAGTAAAAGATGCCAGAGAAGAACTACTCCTTACCTCATCAGGGCCAATATCGACAACTCTCTCCTCCAGGGCACCAATATCCTTAATTTTGCCCTGCAGCAGGCCAGTGGCAGATATCACTGACGCCGGTGTCACTGATAAATCATCAGTTACCATGTAAGCAAAAGCTTTCTTCACAACTCCGCCATCAGTATCCGAAACAATATTCAACTGCTGCACTTCATAATTCATTATATTCATTGCACTGTTAACAGAACCAAAAGCACTAGGTTGGGTACACTGGGGACACCTGGTGTTTTCTTCATTTGTCACATACGGGTGATGGTTTCCACAAATGTACAACTTTCTCTTCCCAGGTACAGGTCCCGGACAAGCTTGGGGCTGCAAGAGCAGAGATGCTTTCCCCCATTTTGAAAGGGGTTTCAAGAGCTCAGCTTTGGTTTGGTCGTGTATTAGGTGCTCATCAGTGAGGTTTTCAAGACTCTGGTTTAGGTTTCCTATGCAGCCGCCAAAACCAGCATCCGTGAGGAGCCTGGCGACACTACCAAATGGCATATAAAGGACATTGAACAGGATATCCACAAAATCTTTCTCAGCTTCGGCAAACAAGACCTTGTTAGCTCGTTTATCAATCATTAACTTCAATTTCACCGTCGTTGTTTCAGTATTTGATGTTGCTGTTGTTGCCATTGCCATGGTTGATGTTTCTGGAGAAAAACAAATAGGTAATTAATTAAATATCACTTCTATATAGGTGTTACTCTCCTTAGGATGCGGAAGTGCTTCCTAATTAAAGTCACTTTCCAAAGGTAAAACAAAGTGGGAGTTTTCACCCACCAGCAGTGGAGCTCCGAAAGATGGATATATGACGTGGGCACTAGGCAGCAAACTTGTAATTATTTTGTACCGTAAAGCATCCCATTTAGCTTTTGGGAGGCTTTCCGTGCGGGCAGTATTGTTTTACAAAATCATTGAAATGCTTTTAATCGAAACGTGATATGCAAATCTTTACCTTAACAACGTATGAAAGCTAATAAGAACGCGGCTGCTATGGCATTCTTTTTATTACTTTTGTGACTTGCCTATTGTGCTGGCTGCCGGTGATTTGTCTTGCTTTCCTTCTTTGTTTCACTTTATTTTATTCTTTGCCATTGCTTCCTTTGTCTTGCTTTTTTCGATCGATTTCTGTCTTTTACTTTGATTGATGTTGGTGACTCTTGCTTTTTTTGCTTTTGTTCTGCGTCAGCTTGCTTATCGAAAAAGAACACCAAGAATTCATGAACCAGCTTATTTCTAAAACAAAGCTTCTTTTGCAAGTCACCTTGTTTTAACGGAACTCAGTTTTAATTCATTCACTGAATATCAAAATCGTGTTTATTTTAATTTCCCCAACCCTGCCTCCATTTTTCAAATTTATTCCGTGGAACAACCTAATAATTGGACCATTATACATTCTGTTCTTCGACACTGATGTGTGACTGCCAGGTGCTTTTCCCGATTTTGTTTCATTGTTTGTATATTATGTTTGTTAGCGGAGTTTGAATTAAATCTTGGTAATGGGAGTATTATTTAACCAAAACAGGTTTTCTCATGATCTGAACTTTTAAATTTTAAATATAAAATTACGTATAATTAACAAATCGTGAATGGTAGCACAACTATTAACCATTGTAAATTAATATCACAGAGTATAAATTTGCAGTCATAATTGTCGGTGCTGAAACGGGTTGATAGACGACAAGTCGTCCAAGAGATTGTGCTCCTCATACGACATCAACTTGCTGTCATACAAGAAGCATTAGTAATGCACTTGATCTGCACATGTAATTACGATTCATGCTACCATTAAACGGCAGCTCCAATTGTCGTTTTAAGCGTAGGGGCTGTTAATGACAGTTAGTTTTGGCGGGAATTTTTCTGGGTTTGTTTCAGCAAACCCAGATCATTAGCTGGCGAGTGGCATCCCATTCTGGATCCTTCCAGAGCAGTATATAAGGTTCCTAAGGCTCAGCTTAGAGGAATTAAGTTCTTTGTAACACTCTCTATTAAGCTTGTAATCTGTTGAGCATCAATAAAATGGCTATGGCTTCTGTTTCTCAAGAGGATGTGTAGGCTGCTTAGCCGAACCTCTATAATTCCTTTTGTGTGCAGTTCCTTTCTTTTCTATTTGTTTCTGTCAAATCACTTTTACTTTGTTTCTGATTGAGTTCGAAATTCATTCTTTAAAGGACAAGATCAGTGTGGGGAAGTTTCTTGGGGTGTAGAATTAGGATTAATCAATTCTAATTCCTAACATTTTTCCTTCGTGAGCGTTTTTTCTCAGTCAGTTTCAAAAAGGGAGAGCCTTAAGTCTTAAGCATCCTTTAGACCTGGACACCAAAAAGAAGAAAAAAGAAATTTATCACCTAAGGGTTCAATGATCCAATTACATTACTGAAAGTATGACTTGTCGTTCGAATAAAATCTTTCTAGATGCACAGTTAAAATTAACCAGTCATGAAAGTAATTTAGAAACAACACGAGTTCATTCAACACAAGCTTTCTCCTAAAAACACACCCACATCCTAAATATTCAATTTGTTGAGCATTTGAGCAAAGTAATATAGAAGACATAGTATACATAAGACATAGGCATCATTTCCGAATTATCCATCAGCAGTACATAACCACATCTTTAACAAAAACTCAAGCAGCAGCTTGAGGACTTTGGAAAGCCTTCAGGGACACTGCTAAGCTGTAAAATACAGTAATATTAATTAAGCTGGTCACCAGACTCTGTTTACTCCCAATAAAAATATTTGGTATAGTTTTTTTTTTTTTTAATTTTTGACCACGAGATATCCTGGAGAGGGCAACAACTGTGGGAGGCACCTTTAAGCCTGTACCACAACCTAGATTAGAAGTCCCCGCTCAAATCGAGAGGCACAGGTTCTCCCAACAAATGCGACTTCCCTGCGATTCGAACTAGGGAGCAAACCTAGTCAAGTCACTTAAGAGAACTCCATTACCAGTGGAGCCAACACTTTGTTGGTTATTATTTGGTATAGTTTAATTTGCAGGGTAGTTTTGAGTTCCCCATGCAAATTCTCAACATTAAATATTTTTAATGAAATGTAAGTTCCTAAGACCAGAACTGATTATCAACATACCTCATCAAGGCCAAAATTGACAACTTTCTCCTCAAGTGAACCCAACTCTCTACTATTAAACTTGTTAAGGAAAGTGATGCAAGAAATAGCGGACATGGGCGTCACCTCAATTATCCATCACCATGCAAGCGACCGCCTCTTTAACAAACCCTCTCTCAGGCTCAGCCACGGCAGCCGCAGCGCTTGCACCCTCCGCGGGATAAACAAAAGCAATCCCACTGTTCATTCTCATATTGCAACTAGGACAAGACCTGTTTGGAGCATCAGCAGCATGAAAGTGACGACTATAACCAACATTAGAGCACGTGCAAAATTTCCTAGCATTTGGTACAACATTTTTATCATCAGAAAGCAAAAGAGTGATTTCAGTGGGACATATTGGAGATTTGGGATTAGCACTAAGTTCTTGTTTTGGTTTGATTGCATGTAGGATCAAGTGCTTGTTCTTCACAAGCTTAACTATAGAGCCAATGGGCAGTGAGAAAATCTAGAAAAGGAAATCTACAAAGTCTTTGCCAGCTTCTGCGAAAAGCGATTTCTGAACCTATAAGAAGCTTCAAACTCAGTTTGGAGGCTGCCATGGCTAATTGTTCTAGGTTGTATGTAGTAGAGAAATTGTTACCAATATTCAGGCGTAGATTCACTCAAATACTTAAAATGATAAAAAATTCTCAAGATATTATGAGAAATCTGGATTTATTAAAGAATATTGAAAAAAAAAAAACAGAGAGAGAGACTATAGTTTTTATTAATTATAATATAATAATAATAACACAAAGTAAATTATTCTTCTTCTTCATAGTAATTGATCCCACATGATGCTAATCATGCATGGACACTTGCAAACAGAACTATATAAAACTTACGCGTATATATATGTGTTTATATACATATACTCTATATGTCAGAACTCTGTATGAATCTACAATCTTCTGATGGGATTTTTGAATTCCCAACAACCTTCTTCCTTGCCATATACTTTCAATTACACCGCATTTCGCCTTTTATATTTGAGAAATAGTGGATCGCATATCATTAAATGGTCAAAAAGTAATTTCCTCATCCAATCGAAGAGATCTCATCTGCATTGGTTCAATTGATTGTCCAGATTGGATAATAATTTGATCCTAGATATAAATTTGATCATATTAATGAATTAAATGTGTATTGAATTATTCTAGTTATGAATCTCTTTGTCAAGAGGAACCACCAAGAATTAATTCATAATTAAAGCTTATTTCGAAAACAGATGAACCTTTTAGAATTCTCCTTGTTTTACAATTTTAATGTCATTCGTGATCATCACTGAATATCAAAATCCTGTTTTCATCATCATATATTCATATTAATTAGTTGTTGTAAAGAAATAAATAAATAAATAAATAAATAAGAACTAAAAACTAAAAAGGGTCCACGCTTTCCTAAATCCGTAACTTAGGAAAGGAGCCGTATGTAATTTTCCCAATACTTGACTCCACTAGTTCCATTAGCAATGTATAACTTGACCATCGGTGATTTATTTTCGAAGCTGTAGAGAGTGATATTTACAAATTATAATTGTTCCATAATATCGAACACAGTTTAGCAATTTGGTCTTTCTAATGATAATTATTAGAATGTTTTCACAGCCTAATTTACAAGCTATCAAGACTAATCACCATGGATGAGGAAGATTTTTGCCGACTGCCAATGTTGGGTTCCCTCTGGGAGTTCTAGTAATTTACGATGTTTAAGAAAAGTGGAAACGAGCAATTAAAAACCGGAAATCTACGTGTTCATTGATTAGAGTATGAGTAAAGAACTGGAAAATGATCGTGTTACGCTCAATTGACCCCATCATCTTCTCAGAAAGTGAAAAAATAAATAAAGTTTAAGCATAATATATTAACATCATTAATTCATCACATACTTTTGTAACGTCAAGAACAATGCACAAACACGAAATATGTACTAGGTTTATTATGAACAAACCTAACGGATATATAATGACAACTTATAGCTATCATGACACCACAGTTGTTTTTATGAGTCATATCATTTTCAACCCAAAAACTTTTTCTTCATAACGAAGGAAGAAGGTTCATTTGTTTGCATTGAAGCATTCAACAGCTCCAAAACCTGAGAGGTATGAAAACCAATCTTTATTTAGCCCAAAATAGATACATTAGTACGTAGCTTATGCTTTCAAATTGAAAAGTTGAGATAATGAAGTCAAAATTCAATCGAGTAAAAGATACCAGAGACTAACTCCTTACCTCATCCGGGCCAATATCGACAACTCTCTCCTCCAGGGCACCAATATCCTTGATTTTGCCCTGTAGCAGGCCAGTAGCAGATATTACTGACGCTGGTGTCACTGATAAATCATCAGTTACCATGTAAAAAACAGATTTCTGCACAATCTGCGAAGCTATGTTCAATTTCGTCATCTTTTCATGAGTCTGAGGATGAGAACATTGGGGACACCTGGTGTTAACTTGAGTTGTCACATACAAGTGATTGTTTCCACAACCGTACAACTTTCTCTCCACAGGTCCAGGTCGCGGACAAGCTTGGGGCTGCAAGAGCAGAGACGCTTTCCCCCATTTTAGAAGGGGTTTCAAGAGCTCAGTTTTGGTTTGGTGGTTTATTGGATGATCATCAGTCAGGTTTTCAAGACTCTTGTATATGTTTCCCGTGCAGCCACTTGAACCAGCATCCATGACGAGCCTGGCGACACTACCAAGTGGCATGTAAAGGACATTGAACAGGATATTCACAAAATCTTAGCTTCGGCAAACAAGACCTTGTTTGCTCGTTTATCAATCATTAACTTCAATTTCACCTTCGTTGTTTCAGTATTTGATGTTGATGTTGTTGCCATTGCCATGGTTGACGTTTCTGAAGAAAAACAAATAGACAATTAATTAAATATCACTTGCATATTATACGTGGATTACTTACTCTCGTTAGGATGCGAAAGTGCTTCCTAATTAAAGTCACTTTCCGAGAGTAAAACAAAGTGCGGGCATGCACTAGTAATGGACGGCCGAAAGATGGATATATAACGTGGGCACTGGGCCTTGTAATTATTTTGTTCCATTTAGCTTTTGGGAGGCTTTCTGTGCGGGCGGTACTGTTTTACAAAATTATTGAAATGCTTTTAATCGAAACGTGATTTGCAAATTTTTACCTTAACAACGTACGAAAGCTGCTAAGAAAGTGACTGTTACGGCGTTCTTTTTATGACTTTTGTGATTGCCTATTGTGCTGGCTTCCGGTGATTTGTCCTGCCTTTCTTTTTTGTTTCACTTTATTTTATTTGTTACCATTGCTTCCTTTGTCTTCCTTTGTCTTGCTTTTGTCGATCGATTGCTGTCTTTTACTTTGATTGATTTCGCCGACTCTTGCTTTTGTTGCTTTTGTTCTGCGTCAGCTTGCTTATCGAAAAAGAACACCAAGAATTTCCAAAACAAAGCTTCTTTTGCAAGTCACCTTGTTTTAACGGAACACAGTTTTAATTAATTCACTGAATATCAAAATCGTGTTTATTTTAATTTCCCGAACCCTGCTTCCATTTTTCCAATTTATTTCGTGGAACAACCTAATAATTGGACCATCATACATACTGTTCTTCAACATTGATGTGTGACTACCAGGTTCTTTTCCCGATTTTGTTTCATTGTTTGTATATTATGTTTGTTAGCGGAGTTTGAATTAAATCTTGGTAATGGAATATTATCCAACCAAAACAGATTTTCTCATGATCTGAACTTTTAAGTTTTAAATATAAAATTATTATAATTAACAAATCGTGAATGGTAGCACAACTATTAACCATTGTAAATTAATATCAAAGAGTGTCATAATTTTGCGTTTTCAAGTGTTCCTTCATTTTTTGCTAAAACACCAAGAAGTGTGATACTAAATTATTTTTACTTATTAGATTTACTAAAAGAACAATTAAAAAAAACAATAAAGAGCACACTTGAAATAATTGCAATCCCACCCCAAAGGAGTTCAAAATATCAAAATGATGGAGCATTAAATAAAAAGGCAAATTAAAATATGATAACTAAATATTGTCTGCCAATTCTGGAGGAATGTGTGAAGCTGACATGGATTCTGATTTTGCAAATTAATTGCCAAAATTCATTTTAATTAATTGCTGAATTGTTACTGATTTTGCTAAATCTTTTAAGAAAGAACACTTTAACTATGTTTTTTTCTTCGTGGGCGTTTTTTCTCAGTCAGTTTCAAAAAGGGAGAGTCTTAAGTCTTAAGCATATCCTTTAGACCTCGACACCAAAATGAAGAAAAAAGAAAAAGAAATTCATCACCCAAAGGTTCGATGATGCAATTACTTTATAGAAAGTATGACTTGTCTCTTGAATAAAATCTTTCCAGAGTGCACAGCTAAAATTAACCCATCATGAAAGTAATCTGGAAACAATACGAGTTGATTCAACATATGCTTTCTCGTAAAAACACGCCCACATCCTTAATATTCAATTTGTTGAGCAAAGTAATAGAAGACATAGTATGCATAAGACACAGGCATCATTTCCGAATTATCCAACAGAACGTACAAAACCACACCTTGAACAAAATCTAAAGCAGCAGCTTGAGGACTTCGGAAAGCCTACGGAGACATTGCTAAGCTGTAAAATACAGTAATATTAATTAAGCTGGTCACCAGACTCTCTTTACTCCGAATAAATATATTGGTATAGTTTAATTTGCAATGCTTTGATAAACATCATCAAGTGTTTGTTCTTCACAAGCTTAACGATAAACTGATAAAGCCAATGGGCAGTGAGAAAATCTAGGGAAGGAGATCTACAGAGTCTTTGCCAGCTTCTGCAAAAAGCGCTTTCTGAACCTTCGTGTCAATAAGAAGCTTCAAACTCAGTTTGGAGGCTGCCACGGCTAATTGTTCTAGTTTGCATGAAGTAGAGAAAATGTTACCAATGTTCAGGCCTAGATTCACTCAAATAGTTAAAATGATCCAAAATTCTCAAGTTATTGTGAGAAATCTGGATTTATTAAAGAATATTTAGAGAGAGAGGGACTCATACTCCTAGTATCCTGCTAGAAGTTAAAAACCTCCAAATTTTTCTTTAGAAAAAAATAATAATAAATGAAGCAACTTCAAATGTCAATAATTTTTTTAAGGAAAATAGACTAGATTTAATGTTTGATATTGAGAAAAATACATCACAAAGTCAATTCGACAGCCATGCTGGTTTTGCTAATTAATAGCCAAAATTCATTTTGATTTATTGCTGAACCTTCAAAGTTAGAATTCTTATTTCTTAACCTTCTCTCATCTTGAGCGTTACTGCAAATGCATCTAGAATTCACTCTGTAAACTGCTGCACGGTGAAAGTAAGATCATTACCTGATCCCCACTGAATTCTCTGAAATTAGCCAAGGACTCAACATGCTAAATGATGAAAGTCTGAAGTTTTAAGCATCCTTCAGAGCACGACACCAAAAAAATTTTTTTAAAAAAAATGAATTCATCACCTAATGTTCGATAATGAAATTACCTAACAAAAAGTAAGACTCTTATCGCGAATAAAATCTTGCTACATGCACAATTGAAAAAAACCAATCATGAAAGTAAATAGGAAACATGAGTTCGACATCTGCATTCATTAAGGACTCCATAGTGTCGCCATAACATCACATACACACTTAAAACATTCACAACTTTTAGGTCATACACAAGCCTCTCATCCCATCGATGCTCCTAAAGCACTCCCACGTCCTTTACATTCAATTTGTTGAGCATTGATCAAAGTAACAGAACACCGATCAGCTCAGCTGCCGGCGGCAACTTTTATGACAAACAGAGCACTAAAAACAACACTACACAATTTTTTATTCATTTTAAAAAACTAGATGTAATAACAGAACAGAATAATACAGAGCATACTAGAAATATATACCATCCAAAGCAGTTCAAAGAAAGTTACTGTCTTGAAATCTCAAGCTCCCTTGTTCCCAAGGAAAACACTTGTCAAAACATTCTTGCATTCCATAGATGCCTTAAGCAGCTTCAAACCCTAACCAATTCCCACGAAGAAATTAAAAAAAAAATCAGATAACTAAACCCATTATCCACCAAAAAAAAAAGGAAAAAAATACAAATGGAAAATGATGATCAAATTACCTCATCAAGGCCAAAATTGACAACTTTCTCCTCAAGCGAACCCAAATCCCCAACATTAAACTTGTTGAGCCAAGCGATGCATGAAATAGTAGACATGGGCATCACCTCTAAATTATCCATCACCATGTAAGTGACCATATCTTTAACAAACCCTCTCTTAGTAGCCACCGCAGCCGCCGTGCTTGTGCTCGCCACTTGAGAAACAAAAGTCATCTCACTACTCATGGTCTGCCGGCAAATAGGACAGGAACTGAACGGATTATCAGCCAGATACAAGTGACGACTATAACCACTGAAGGTACTTTCAATCCTAGAGCACGTGAAAAATTTCAGAGGCTTCGATTCATAGCTATTGTTATCAGGCAGCAAAAGAGGAATTTCAGTGAGGGATTTGGGAAATTTGGGATTCAGCACCGAGTTCTTGTCTTGGTTTGGCTGCATGTAGGTTTCACTCAGAGCTTCAATGCTCTGATAAAGATCACCAAGACAGCCCGTCGTCGTCGTTTTGTTTTCCAATAGCTTAACGATTGAGCCGACGGGCAATGAGAGTATGTAGAAGAGGAAATCTACGAAGTCTTTGTTGGCTTCTGCGAAAACGACCTTGCGTTCCATTTTGTTGATTAGAAGCTTCAGAGTTACCTTTGGGGTTGCCATGCCTTGTGCTTCTGTGTGTCACTTTCAATCTGTATTATTATTCCGCATATATTACATTGAGGGAGGTTAGAGATTTATAAGCAAAGTTAGAATGCTGCTGCTGGCTGCAAGCCTGTTGGGCGGTAGTTTTTTATGGTCAACGCACTTGACTTTAGAAAAATTACAATTTTGACACATAGGTCTATAAATTTAGGATGAAACCTACGAGTTTTGCTTCTGCGACACTTAAGTCCTTTCTCATTAGGGATGGCAATGGGGAGGGGAGGGGAGGGGATCAATCTCCCTGTATTCATCCCGATATTTTGTGTGTGTCCTCGTCCCCTCCCCGTCCCCGTTAGAATTGCTTGAAAAAATTCACATCCTCTCTCCGAATAATAACAGGGAATCCCTGAGGATCCCCGATCATCGAATAACTAATATTTTTTTTTTGATTTTGAGTTATTCATATTAAAATAAAAAATTCAAATAAAAGTAAAGTTCAAAATATATCTTACATTAATATCTATTACAAAAGTCACATATATTAAATTAGTAAGTAATGCAGCATGCAAGGGATACAAATTTCTTTTACAAACTATCATGAATAAATTAATAGTCTAATACAAAATTGTTACAAATAAAATCGAATTTAGATTCAAAATTAAATTTTTCAATGGTGGCATGGACATTTTATAAATGTGGACTATTTCTTTTACAACACAATAGTTAAATCGGAGCAAATCAAGAGCAAATATTAGATTAGATTGGATTAGATATTAAAATTGTGATTCGCTGTGGGCAATTATAACATCTAAAAATAAATAAAAAATAGATTTAAGTTTAAAATATTTAAAGAATATTAAAATTAAAAAATTTTGGACTAATAGAATCTATTCGATCTTTTTAATGTCCTAAATAAAAATTTAGGACTTTAATTAATTAATTAGGCTTAAAAATTTAATAATATAAATATTTTGATATTTTTTATTTTTATCAATATTTATAATTTAAATTTTATTATTTATTTACTAGTAATTTTAAAAAATTAAAATAAAAAAATGAGTAGGGGATAGGGATTCCACCTCATCTTCGGCCTCTCCCTAAATAAAAAATTAGGTAAAAAAATTTCTAAACCTCTTTTCTAAATAAAAAATTAAATGTGAAATTATGTTCATACCCACTTCGAATGGAAAAAAATCCGAGAGTACCCGTCCCTGGGAATTTTTGTCATCCATATTTCTCATTAATAAAATTGGGTAATGGCACTCATAGCCTCTCGCTCATTTCCTCCTCTCTCTAACTGATCACGCCATCACGGAACCAAAAAATTTGAGCACGCTGCGACAATGGCAAGTGGATCGCTCTCTGATCTAGTATACCCAGAGCTCAAAACGACAGGTCGTCTCGAGCTCGGCAGCATGGCCACCGCCTTCCGCATTTGGAGGCACAAACTGGACTTCGTCCTCGCCGACAAAAAACTCAAGTACGTCTTCACCGACCCCATCCCCGACAAAGAAAAAGACCCATTTGCCCACATCGACGACGACTCGAAAGCTCAGGGCATCATCCTTTTCCGTCTCGATGACTCCTCACGTCTGCACCACTACGAACGTCACGACTCGGCCAAGTCTTTGTTAGATGCCCTAACTTCTGCTTCCACTCAACCCTCGATGACGAGGCGGATGATATTGCTGCGGCAGTATCTGGGCCGCAAGATGTTTGATGACATGCCTGTGAGGGAACATGTTTTGAATATGAGGGCTATGGCTAAGGAGTTGGAGTTGGAGGGGGTTAAGATTCCGGACGAGTTTCAAGCTGTTGTTTTGATTAACAATTTGCCGGATTCATGGGAGGATGCTGTTGAGAGGATGGTGGTGAGTATTGATTCGGATGCCAAGGAGTTGAGTTTGGAAGATGTGGAGGATAAAGTGAGAGCAATTGGAGGATGGAAAGAGTATCGTAAGGCAAGTCCTGAGGATTATGACGACGATGATGATGGTGCTAGAAGTGCTAAGAGTTCTAGAAGAGGATCCTTTAGAGGGAACTGTCATGGCTGTGGAGAGTTCGGCCATCGCAAATCTAATTGTCCCAATTAGCTATGAGGTATAGATGTTAAATGTATGTGTAATTTATGATCCTTTAATTATTTTTTTTGTGATTTTACACGATTGGGAGGACTATTGTGGTGTTTGATATGTTGAATGCCGTGTATGGGTTGTGCAGATAGAGCCTAGACTCGAGTAGATTCTTTGTTCTGGTTTATCAATTATGACATTCTGGGGTCATTTTATCTAGTTTGTGATGGATTGGTTCAGGTGTTAAATATTGTAATCATCATCAAGTACCAGCTGGGTAGGTAGACTGTGCAAATATGGACTCTCAAGAGTTATGGAAGAGTCGTGGAGGGAAGTTTAGATTTATTGATAAGTTTCACTATACCATGCCCATACTTCTATCTCGATATACTTATGGTAGTGATCATCCCACCACATTTTGATAATGTTTATGTATTTTAGTGCCGATGATTGCAAGCTTAACAGACCATGGATTCTGGCCATTACTGTATTGATGATATCAGATTTAGATCCTGGCACCAATTAACCTTTCCATACTCTTGTTACGGAATAACGTTATTAGACTTGTTGCATCTGATATGCTTTTGATCTACTTTATTGCCATATTTATTTCATTTTCATTATTGAAGTGCTGAATATTATTTTATATGTTCTTTTGTTTCAGGGTGGTGCCTATTGGTGAAGGAGAACAACCAGACCAAGGGTACATGGTGCTTCGATCATCTTTGGAATATATTTTGAGTACTTTACCAAAAATATTGCTTAGTTAGTGTTAAGAGTACGATTATACTGAGTCAGCAGCCACGCTGGCAAGCCGTTAGCAAGTTGTTATTCAAGCGTTGCTCTGTTTAGTTATTTCCCTCTAAAAGTTTGTTAAGCTGAGCTGTATTGAGTTCACGTGTTTGTTTTATATGGAAGGTTCCAGTGAGTAGTATAAATACTTTTGTATATTGAACCAAATATAGATTAATAAGATGGTTTTAGATTCATTCTAGCTACATAATTTTCTCTGTATTTTTCCTTTGCTTTCTGAGTAAACAAACAGGAAAAGCTTCTTTAACTGTTAGAATGATTTTCAGGCTGGAAACTTTTTATTTTGAGCACAAGATGTCTTTCCTTTTTATTTTTTTGATTGGCTTTACAAGTATATACAGCAAATTCCTTGTTGAACCTACAACCTGCAACTAACTAGTTTTGTGATATTATGTGCCTTTGTTCATCTTCAAAGTTCAAACGAGAGGGTTGTCCATTGTCCATTGTCCATCAAATTCTTCAGATCAATTTTGAAGGCGGCGCAAAGATCTTTTATTCTATTTTAATTTTGTTTGTTGAAAGAATGATTTCTGCTTTTCACAATAAAAATTGTATCGAGTGCTTTTACTGAACTTTGTTGGACAGATGAACAAAGATACCAAGCTGATCAGCAAAACAACCCAAATTTAAGCAATCAAAAAATTTATCGTTAACAGCCAATAGGCTAAGGCCCAGTGGCTAGAGCCACTTGTGAGGGAAGTGGTTCGAATTCTCATAGAAGTATTGTGGGGGTTTAATTTAAATTTCTTTAAGTAAGGTTAAAGTAAATTTTCTTTCTCATCTATTGAGTGAAAGTTGAAATCCTTCGAATATTAAAGAGAGTTAAAATCTTAGCAGTGTTATACCAATTAATATTAGAGAGGAGATTTGATGTAAATTAGTCTCAGTCCCAATAATTATGTGATTGTAATGTGATTGTAAATATTAATTATAATATTATGTAATATGTTGTACCTTGATCAATAGTTTCATGAGATTCATTTGATATAATTTTTCAAATAGATTCTTAAATAAAATTTTCATTTATTTCTATGAGACAATCTCAAAGATAATAGGATAGTTTAGGAAAATTCTTCAATCATAAAGCAAAAAATAAAATGAGCCAAAACATCGGTTGTTTAGTTAAAAAACATCAATGATCTGGAACAGCTCCATACTAGTATGACAGATATAGCACTTAGGGTGTGTTTGGTTGATGTATTAAAGTTCCTCATTACATTAAATTTATACAGGCCCATGTTTAGTAGATAAAAGACTACAGCAACACTACATTATTGGGCGCCGCATTAGCTAAACCCAACTCTAAATCGGGTTTAAGCTAATTAAGCTAATGCGGCAACTGCCGCTTACTTTTTTTTTTGTCCTCTAACGTTTTCACTTTTCACGTGCTTTTGCTTTGACTTTCCTTTGCTTTAACTTTTGCTTTTGCTTATTAATAAAATAATAATAATAAATAAATATAATTTTTAATTTAATAAAATATTTTTTTATTTTTACATTATAATTATTAATAAATTTATAATTTATTATACCTAATAATAAATATTTAAATATGAATAAATTTCAATAAATAATATTTTAAATTAATAATAGTATAAATAATAATATAAAATATTAATACAATTTAAATATATTAATGTAATCTTTTAATTTAAATTAATCACTAAAAATTAATACAGTACAGTGTAGTACCAAATATTATATAGTATTATTATAATACAGTGTTAATGCAATACATCATAATATAATACACCAACATTAAAATAATGTAATACAACATAATACAATACAGTGTGTCAAACGCTAGAGAATTGATCATTCAACCAAGTCTATAGAAGGACCCAACATCCTTTGGTGGAGTAGATATTTCTTTAGAAGGTAAAAATTTAAATAATGTCATAATAGATAACATCAAAAGTAATCTCATAACTTTAATTGTTAAATATCCTTAGTATTATGATTATATCAGTGTTTTAAAACATATACGTGTGTGCGCGCGTGTGTATATATATTAATTTTAAAAAATAAAATAATTAAGTTTATAAGAATTATATATTTAATAAATAAAAAAGAAAAAAATTCTTAAAAAAAAAAAAAAAGGAGCATTAAATACCGTTGTTTTGTGACCAAAAGTTGAACATTGCTCGAGTACTGTTTCTCGGCGATTCTTTGTGAAGCAAAGATGATGGCAGATTTCTCTCTCTCACTCTCGGAAATGCTACTCCCCGAACTTAAATCGAGATGGCGTCTCGACCCCAAGGGCACCAACTTTTCCTTCTGGAGGCGCGAACTGGACGCCGTCTTCTTCGACAACAAGGTCAAGTACGTTTTAGAACAGCCCATACCTGACAAAGAATCCGACCCGGAAGCCAACCAGAAGTTCCTCGACGACGACCTGACCGCTCGGCACATCATTCTCGGCACTCTTCACGACAGCCTCTTCTTGTCGTTCCACGACCACGAGACGGCCAAGTCATTGTTAGACGCTCTGACTTCGCTTTTCACGAAACCCTCCATGGCCAAGCGCATCTCTTTGCTCAAACGCTATGTGGGTCACAAGATGGGGGAAGGCACCGCCGCCATGTCGGCGAATATGCACGTTGTGAAGATGATAGGGATGGCTATTGATTTGGAACGGGAGGGAGTTGGGGTTCCGGATGAATTGCAAGCGGTGGTTCTGATGAATAGTTTGCCCGGCTCGTGGTATGATGACGTTACAACAATGACGTTGAATATGCATGGGGATGAGGAAAAAATGAAATTAAAAAATGTGCAGGATAGTGTGAGAAGAGTCGGGGGATGGAAGGAGGTTTTAAGTCGGAAGTGTTAGGATTGCGAGGGGGTTCATTTGGGTATCTCAAGTTTGATTTTCTCTTTGAGGTATGTGTATATGTTTCAGTTTATGTATTGAGCTATGTTGTTTGCGCGTTAGATGCCTTGTGTTATCACTGCAAAACGATTACATTACCATTTGTGAAATCAGGTTAGGCCTTTGGTTTCCAACTTGAGTTTTGTTATTGCAGAATTTGTTGGTTTGAGGGGAATTCAGGGTATGTAGTGGGTAGATAGATCATACATTTATGTATACGAAGTTCCAAGGGGCTATTGGGGTTATATTCTTTAGTGATTGAATTTTGTAGATGCTAGATAGCAAGTACTCTCCATAGCCTCCAGGTAAACGTTGCGTTTTTCCTTAATTTTGAAAGCCTAACAGTAAATTGTTTGGCAACCATTCGCTTGGCAGCCAATATTTATAAAGGACTAGTGATTTCATTCAGCTTGACCTCAATCCTGATCATATCCTATGTCATGGTGCTCCTACTAGTGATAGCAGAGTGAGCTTAAAATAATTTCTATGTTTCAAGTAGTTTAGCGGAGAACAATTTTGTGCACCCATGATAATAACTCTGTTATTTGCTAGTGGGAATGGTAATCATGTATTGATGATATCCAAATTCATTACCAATTCATTAGTATAGTCTTTGAAATTTGCTTTCAAATTAGGATTTAACATCTTGACCCTAAATTGAGGTTGAAATTTCCCTTGGATTTGACATGATTGGTGGTTGATAATTTGGTAATGACATGATGTGCCCTATTATTGTTGAATTAGAAATCTTCCCTCGGATTTCTTGACTCTACTGGCTTTTTTTTTTTTTTTGGTTCCTTTTCCCATCTTAATATTCAAGGGATAAAACAACTTTCTATCTGTTATGGTTGAAGAAGATACCTACTGATGAAGGAGAAGCAGCAGAGCAGATGATGACAAACATTCTGCAGATGAACAAAGGAAGCACCATAGCTTATTAGGTTTTTATGCTTTTAGATTCCCTTTACCATTGTTTATACCTTTGTTTTCAAAATATGAAAGGTATGATTTTGATATCTTTATTGTGGTGATTGTATGGTCTAAAAAGTTTTTTAGTAGATAATTTTCCTCCTGTGATTACAGAGTTCGAAAATTAGAATCTTCACATAAAATTTCATGTAATGGGATGACTTCTGCACTGAACAAGACATCATTACATATGACATACCATACCTTTCAATATTCTGTAGCTAGTCAATGGTACAGACCAAAATACAAGATGATCATAGATGGAGAAGATAAGATATATCAAAATGTTACCATCCGAAGCTGTTACCAAGTAGAAATTTGAAGTACAGCTTTATTATTTCCACCACATACAGGTTAGGAACAGTACTTGTTTCACAATGAGTATATTTATAGGGAAAACTCAGTATAGATGGCTGTCATAAATTATGAGATCTGATCTAGTGTGCATCATCGTACACATGGCGAGTTGTAAATGGGGGTCATTGGGCCTTAGGGTGCTCACTGTGTCGTCCAATGTGGCGCGCACTAGATCAAGTTCCCATAAATTATATGAATATGCTAAGGAGTTTCTTCTAGCTCTTGCAAATCAATGATTCCAAATTTCCAATGTCAATTGCTCAAAACACTGTCAACAGGCAAAGAAAGAAGGTAGAAGAGAAAATATGCAAAAGTCTTTGCCAGCTTCAGCAAATACAGTTTTCGACCCTTTGTGTCTATAAGAAGCTTAACGCTCACTTTAGAAGCTGCCATGGCTATAGTCTAGTTAGATTTCTGGTAAAATTTGTTCATGTATATATGGTCTATGTGTTTACAGTAGCTTTTGAAGCTGCCAATGTTAATATGGGAGAGGAATAGTTGCCTGTGTTTGATGTATTGATGATCATACAGATGGAGCAAGAAGGCAAGGACCACTGAACCTTCATATTCAATATTCTAAATAATACAATGAACCACAATTTCGACATCATTTTGTTAGACTTAAAGATTTAACCATCCTGTAGATCAAATATTATTTTCATTGTCGTATGCATGCTGCATATGGAATTGTAAGCATTACTGTTCTCAGAGTTATTATTAATAGAAGATAGAAAAAAGAGAAAAAAATAATAATTTTATTGAAATTGGAGACATTATTGATAACAAACCGTTTAATCAAAAAGTTGTCATTCGAGTGAGTGCGCTGACCAATAAATTGACTAGAAAATTAAGGAAAGACAGGACGGTGTTCGCACATAAAGATTAACATCAAAGACCATTCACTCTTATCATTATATCCTTGAAATCACTAGAAAGCCCGTGGGGTCTCCGTCCGAATCTCTTCTTCTTCCTCAGGAGTGAAGTCATCCTGGATGCGGAAGGTCTGCCGGATCTCTTCAGGAGACTTGCCCTTGATCATGTCCGCGACAGTTTGGCAGAGCAAGTCCAGCAAGCTCTTGATGTCCAGGTAGTTGGCCGCCATTAGTAGGTCAAAGAGCGTATCTTGCCCAAGCTTCGCAAAGTCAACGTCCCAGTTCTTGAGATCATCCTCCGTCGTCTTGGCCTCCACGTGCTTCTTCAAGTACTCTATCACCATCGAGAGAATGGTGCCCCTCACGTTCAGCAGCGGGATCACGCTGTCCGCACAGCCGTCCTCCACCATGTGCTTGATCGTCTGCGACTCCAGCATCACGGCCTACTCCACCTCGAACGCCTCCCCATCCGAACTCTTCAGAATTATCATCTTCTTGCCAGTATTGTCCGACGACGACGACATCGTTTTTGACAAGAATTTTGAGAGAGAGAGAGAGACACACACACACACACAGAGACAGAGAGATTTGTTGGCAACTGATGACGATGAGTGAAGGGGAAGGGAATAGGGTGGCGTTTATATGGACACGATACCGTGTCGGAGAAAGGATTCTGAATTCCTTGTCCACGATGGTCCTGGGAAGCACTATCTTTTTCGGACAAGTATTTCTCTAGTCTCTACAGCAAACCCCCTGCGTCTAGGAATTGTTCATAGCTTATAATAATTGTATTCATTAAGTAAAATATTTATAGCAAAACCAAATGAGTGTGAATAAAATTCAAGTCACTTTCTTTTTCCTGACTTAATACATTTAATATTCATTTCCGTATGCTAGAACCAAGATTTTGGTTCATAACTAAGAAGAAAATTCAAACTTAGGAAGCCAAAATAAAGAGCTGTGAACTAATGAGGATTAAATTGTGAAAAATTAAAAAATTTTACTTAAGACCCTAATCTTTTCTATAACTTTTTTTTTTAATAACCACCTCAGTGTGTTTCAACTGAACAATAAAATTGCTGCCAATATTTATGGATTTTAATTAGATAAAATAATTTTATACCTTCTATGTATGTATATACGTAGGAAATGAATGAGATTGAAGTCTTAAAATGGTCACATCTATTAATTCTCTGATACTGATATTAATTCCTTATAAAAACACTTGTTAAAATAGTCTTACCTTCCAAAGATTCCTTCAGCATCTTCAAATAGACTCTAATTTAAGCTATATCCCATTGCAAGAAGTGTATAATACAAACGATACAATGAACCCAAGGATCCTCAGCATTGTTACATAAAACCTTGGCCTTTACAGAAGCATTATTGTTTTCGAATATATTAATAGAACATAGAAAAAAAAAATTATAGATAGCAAATCGTTTAATCAAACTGTTCTCACCATGAACAAGATGTAATCGGCCAATCAGTTTTTACAATGTCCCCAGCTATCAAAAATTGCTTGGTTGTTTACCATACCATTTCCAATACACACTTTATTCAAAATTTCTTCATTAAAATATTAGTCAAATTATCTTTATTTATTATTAATCTTTTTATTGGGATAATTAAATAAGTTAAGGCTCAGCGAGATTCATTAAGAAAAGCAGCATTAACAAATTCACTAGAAAAAGAAAGATTCTATCAGTAATTAACGATTTTCCCCTTGAGATTACAGAGTTACAAGATTTTAAATCTTGATAGAAGGATTTGTGCAGTTGAATGACTTCTGCATTGAACAAGAGGACATCATTCAAAATCCCCATTCTATTTGACGGTCCTCAATGGCCTCATGCATGCTGTGAGAGAAATTTTGGATCGCTCGATTCAGTCCAATAGGAACTTGACTGAAAACGGATACATATTTGGCCACAATATTATAGAATGCACAATGGTACTTAACAGATATTCCAATTTGGCTTTTAAACTTATGTAGCCTACTTCTATTGCTGCTTGTGATCGGAGAATAATCAGTACATAACCGTAGCCTTGACAAAAGGATGATCGTTTTCAAAACTGTTGATGAAATATTACGATATTATTATTTCCACCACATGCCAGTTTGAAAGAAACATTTCTTATTTATATGTCGTAAAAACTCAGTACATATGCTACCACAGATTCTCCCAAATCGACGATTCCAATTTCAATTCCCAAGGAAAACAGTTGAGAGAACAGTCTTGCATTCCAAAGACGCCTTCAGCAGCTTCAAGACCTGACATTATAACAACAAAACAGAGTAAATACACAGACTCAAATTACATATTTTATTTATTGTTTTTAGTAGTCCTTCTCTAACACGAGTGCCCGGTTTTTTTGTTAAATATGCGTTTGAAATTTCATACCATTATCAAATACTTTCACACTGTTGTAAAATAATTTTTCAACAACTTACAATTAATGTGTAGGACATTTGACAATAGAACCTTAAATCCGCATTTTAGAAAATGTGAGCACCCGCTCCTAGTCTGAGAATGATTTTTGTTTTTAGAACTAGACAATAAGGATTGACATACCTCATCCGCACCCAAATTAACAACCTTTTCCTCAAGAGCTCCCACATCCTTAACTTTGAACTTATTTAATAAAGTAAGAGAAGAAATAGTAGACATAGGCGTCACCTCCAGATTATCCATTATCATGTAAGTCACTACCCCTTTTACAAAGCCACCACCCTCAGCCACCGTCCCCGTGCTCGCAGCTGTCGGAGAAACATAAGACCACACATTGGTCATTTTTGCTTGGCAACTAGGACAAGTCATGTTTTTAACATCAGACATATAGTTATGACCACCTCCATGAAAGTTAGGACCAACTCCACGAGAGCTAGGACATGTGTAAAACTCTCGAGTGGTTGATTCACGATGATCAGATAGCAAGAGAGGGATTCCGCTGACACGCAATTGAGACGTTGGATTCAACACCGACTTCTTGTTTTGATTTTCCTGAACATATGCTTCATTCAGATTTTCAATGCTTTCATAAAGGTCACTAAGGCAACCACACATGCTTTCCTCTCTTACGAGCTTAACGACAGAGCCAAGAGGCAAAGAAAGAAGGTAGAAGAGAAAATCTACGAAGTCTTTGCCAGCTTCGGCAAATAGTACTTTCCTACCCTTCGTTTCTATAAGAAGCTTAACGCTCACTTTTGAAGGTGCCATGGATATAGGCTAATTAGATTGCTCGTAAAATTTGTTCTCGTTGCCTTGTATATATATATAGTAGCTGTGGAAGCTGCCACTGTTAACATGGAAAAGGAAGATTGGGTGAAATAAAAATTCTTAACGGAGGATGGATTCATTTATTTCATCGAATACTGAAAGGACCGTTGGTTACAAAAACCAAGAGCCATTGAACCTTATGTAAATATATTCGAAGTTTGAAACACAATTTCGATATTTGTTCACTTCAAGATTCAATCTATCATAAATTTTCAAGTTTCTTTTCGTCATCCGATATATTAAGTCGAATCGTCGTTAGAATTGCTTAATTTTTTATTTTTTTGGAGCGCGAATTTAATTAAGATGTAAAAAGATGAGAAAAAAAGCCTACGGATCAAAGCAACCTGAGTGGGCCATTTGAAGAATAATAATGCTTTGTATTAACGTTCTGTTTGGGCTTAATTACGCTTAGACAAGCAGTTATCTTAAGTACCAAATAATTAATAATTAAAGCAGCTTTCTTAGCTTCAATGATTCTCTCTTCCATTCCAGTCTGAGTCATATTGAATTTATTTCTGTTATTATGACAATAAAAACAAGGTTGACTAAAGATAAGATCGAGGTAGCATTAGCAACAACAAATTCACTGGAAAAAGAAAACTACAACACCTAAAAAAACCACTCTAATACTCTATCACTAATTAGTTAATTAATTAATGAGCCCAGCTATAAGCAGTGATAAATGTATAAGTCACTCAAAAGCCCATTGGTTCTCCCTCCGAATCTCTTGTTCTTCCTGAGGAGTGAAGTCGTTATTGATGTGGAATATCCTGCGGACCTCCTCAGGAGACTTGTCCTTTATCATGTCGGCGGTAGCTTGGCAGGTCAGCTCCAGCAGGTCCTTGATGTTCAGATAGTTCGCTGCCAGGAGTAGGTCTAAGAGGGTCTCTTGGTCAACCTTCACGAAATCACGGTCCCAGTTCTTGACGTCATTGTCACCCCCCGCTGCTGCCGCCGCCGCCTCCACGTGCTTCTTGCAGTATTCTACGACCATGGAGAGAATCGTGCCCGTCACGTTCGGCAGCGGGATCACGCTGTCCGCACAGTCGTCCTCCACCATGTGCCTGATCGTCTGCGACTGCAACGCCACCGTCTCCTCCACCTCGAACGTCTCCCCGTCCGAACTCTTCAGAATTATCATCTTCTTACTATTATTCTCCGACGACGACGACATCTTATTGTTATTGGAATTTGAAAGGATTTTGATAGAGAAATTTATTGATTTGTTAGGAACTGATTAATGATGATGACTGAATTGGGAAGCCACTAGGCTAGCGTTTATATAGGATTTGTATAAATACGATTACCGTATGGAAAATGGATTCTGATCTCCTTGTTAATAGTGGTTGTGGGAAGCAGTATTTTTGTCGGACAAGTATTTCCATACAAACCCTTTCGGTTTAGGAAAACGTTTATGTATGTACTACTGAGGGACATTCTAATGCGGTAATGATACCTTCAGCAGCTTCATTTTCAGATTCAAGCTTCACTATGATATAATATTTTTGTCATCAGATTTACGTTTTCAAGAAATATAAACTAAATAGAATTAGATAGGCCATTCTGAATAAACATAGATGTGTCGATGATTAAACCTTCCAACAAGATTGTTACCATCCGAAACAGTCAAAAAAAGTTGAAAATGTTTACTGATAAAAGGAACGCAGTAGCCAAAAACAGAAAACAAGAATAAAAACAGAACACAAACAGCTTTACAAACTTGTTAATAGGACCCTCTTTCAACATCCAAAATTAGAAAAGCTTCAAATATATGGGATATGGCTCTAGCTCCCACATTGACAATTCCAATTAGGTATTTATTAATTACCAAGGAAAACACTTGTTAAAACAGTCTTGCACTCCAAAGATGCCTTAAGCAGCCTCAAACCCTACAAAAATTGAAATAGACAGAACAAGCATATATATATCAGACCAAGGTGAACAATCATATCAAACAAGAATTTCTTCTTAGATTTTACAGATAATATAGAAATTATCAGGCAAGGGATCTCTCAGTGTGGATCCCTTTGTTAGAATCGCTCATGTTTTTTGTCAATTAAAGGGCCATAAATGGATAATCAACATGCATAACTCGTTCATGCCCACATCGACAACTTTCTCCTCAAGTCCGCCCACATCTTTGACGTTAAATTTGTTAAGCAAAGTAAGAGAACAAATAGTAGACATAGGCATCACCTCCAAATTATCCATTATCATTTAATTAGTCACCAACCCCTTTAAAAAAAGCACCCTCAGCCACCGCCGCAACATTGTTTGAATCCCACCACCGGAGAAATGTATGACAACTCACAGCTCATGGTAGCATTGAAACCAGGACTAACCAAATTCAGAACATCAGCTACGTAAAAGTGATCAGTAGTGAAGCAACCACCATCGTGATTACTATAACCAAAAACGGTGGGTTGATTATTTTGATTACCAATATTAGGACACGAATAAAACTTTCGAGTGTTAGATTCTTGACGAGACAGTAAGAAAGGGATCTCGGAGAAGTCAAATGGAGATCTAGGATTCAACACAGAATTCTTGTGTCTGTTTTGTTGCATAGACGTTTCGCTTAGAGTTTCAATGCTTTGATAAAGGCTACTTAGGCAACCAACCATATATTTCTCTCTTAAGAGCTTAACAATGGTGCCAACAGGCAATGAAAGAAGGTAAAATAGAAACTCTACAAAGTCTTTGCCAGCTTCAGCAAATAGAACTTTGCAACCCTTCTTGTCTATAAGAAGCTTCAACCTCACTTTTGACGCTGCCATTGCTGCTCAGTGCTCAGTGTGTTTTTAAACATGCACTAAATTAAATCTGTTTCTAATAATTCATCAATATCATGTACAAAATATATAGGAAAAGGCGTAACCATGACTTCATTAGTTACGTACATGAATGCAAATAGATCAATTTGGTAGAAAACAAGGAGTTGTTCATGCCGCATTAATTATGCATACGTTATTAATTAATTTTTCCTTCCGAAAACTGAAAAAAAAAATATTTTCATGATTTTTGTTCTCAATTTCAAAAACATATCTCGTTTCAGTGAACATCGTTAACAATATTTAGAGACATTTACTACCCATATAATAAAGTACAGAGGAATATTTTGAGTAGTCTAACATTTGGATTCCAAATTTATCTTCAAAACTTTGCTCTTCATAACTTCCCTCATTTCCAACCTCAAACCTAGGCCATCAATAAACAAAAACAAACTGTATTAGTAAGGACATACGTAAAACCTTTGGAGTATTTGACGTGTTTGATTCATGATCAGAGAACAAAAGAGGGATTTCAGCAACATTATGTTAAAATGATTTGGGATTCAACACCGAGTTCTTGATTTGATTTTGTTGCGTGTATGTTTCGTTGAGATTGCCAATGCTACCATAAAGGTTACTAAGGCAACCCACCATGTTTTTCTTTCTTAACTGCAGCTTCACAGCAGTGCCAACAGGCAAAGAAAAAAAGGTAGGAAAAATCAACAGTGCTTTTGCCAGCTTCAACAAATAGAAGTTTCACGAGCGTTTGTGCCAATGAGAAGCTTCAACCTCACATTTGAAGTCCCTGCCATGGCTATTTTGCCGTGTGTTTATGGCTAGTAATTGTAAATATACATGCATATACATACAAACACATTAAAGCTAATTACCAGACCTAATGTACCAAGCGAAGCACATTTTCTTAAGTATCAATATTATAGACCTCTTTTTGTGTATAAAATATTCGTTTACTCGGAATTTTAAGTCTATCACTTTATGTTACACGTTAATATCTGGTGTAGCTTTAAAAACTTATTCATTTGCAATACCACAACAGCCCAATCGTTGGTCTCTAATTGAACATTATACTATTTATTGGGATATATAATATTCAAAAGAATATTAGCAACATCTAATTAATAAGGTAGAATGATTAATCTTTCCAAGTATGAATTTAGGAAATCAACTTAGCATACAAGTTTATCATAACTTTTACAAAGGAGAAATACTAATAGTAAAATAGACACAGTCGATCCAGAAAAGTTCAGACAATAAACATTAATAATTGTTCATATGTCAAAAACATAACCGGCTTATTTCAATCTCTAGAGCAAAACGATATGCTTCAAGCATCATGGCTATCCCCCTTTATCATTCAAACATTAGTTCCCCCAAGGAAAACACTAGTTAAAACTGTTCTGCAGTCCAGAGATGCCTTCAACAGCTTCAAACCCTACCAATAACAACAAATTAAATTGAAAATATTGTACACATATCACAAATATGTATGGAGTACTAGTAACATCAATAAATGATATAAAGGTTTGTATCCCTCATTCACACTCAAATTGACAACCTTCTCCTCAAGTCCACCCACATCCTTAACATTAAATTTGTCCAACAAAGTAATGGAAGAAATAGTGGACATAGGTGAAACCTTCTAATTATCCATGGTCATCATATAAGTCACCACCCCTTTTACAAACCCACTGCCATCGGTCACTGTCCCCGTGCTCGCAGTTGTCGGACAAATTAACATAAGACCACTCTTTGGTCATTTTCCCCTTGCAATAACAAGGACAAGTCTAGTTTGGAACGTCAGCCATACAGTGGTGACCAGTATTATAGCCATTACATGTGTAACACTTTCGAGTGGTTAATTCATGATCAGAAAGAAAGAGAGGGATTTCAGTCACATTTAACGGAGATATAGGATTCAGCACCAAGTTTTTGTTTTCATTTTTCTGAACGCATGTTTCATTCAGATTTTCAAGGCTTTTATTGATGCTGAAATCTGGTCGACCTGATGATGGCGACCAGATTGTCTCGTTAACGCTTTAATTTGCTTTTGATGGGACATTGTCTCTTGCTGCTATAGTGAGATCTAAGTTGTATTGATACTTCTTTTAATCTACAACAATAGAAAAATGTCAGGGGTGCCAAAAAAAATTTCCAGCAAAAATTCCCTAACGCTCAAGTCAGTAATTGAGTTTTTCTTTTTAAAAAAACAGTAATCTCGCACACTTACGACTTAAGTATTTTCTCTTTAATCTCATCTTCTCTTAGCTGGAAAAAGACCCACTTTTAAGGATCCTTCTCGATTCTTATAGACAACCGCAAGTATCGATTGTTTTTTCAATGCGAGGCCGTTATCAAATTAATTGTGTCACCTGAATATAAGAGTTAATATGTCCTTTTGCATAGTTATTGAGCTGCCATTATAACGTCTAATCATGCTTTAAACGTTATAGTAGAACGTGCCGAGACGTTACGGATGAACTTTTGAGTAAAGGTCTTTGACCTAAGTTATAAACCAAAACCATGCAACATGATTTTGGTCTCCTCGCAATACACTGGAACCTTCTCCTCATTCTAAGTGACTTTCTTTCTATTCCTCAAACATCAGTTCCCCTGTTTCTAGTATTTGGAGTAAAACGAAACAAGACTAGAAACTATAAACTTAGTCAGGAAGCAATGACCTGATTTTCAATCTTGTTGCATTAAATAGATGTGACATGGCTAAATCTGGGCCAAGTGTTTAAGCTTCGAGTGGTGGCTTTTGGGTTTCTTAGCGCATCTCTTCAAACCGGCATGTCCTTTCAAATTATCGCGACGTCATTTCAAACGCCTTTTCCCTTTTTTTTATAAATTTTGAATTTCCCCTTTCTTTCTCTTCCCTTTCTTTTATCTCTTCTGCTTCGACTTAGTTTTACTTTTAATCTCTTGATAAGAGTTTCCCCCTTGTTGCCACAAATGCCGCACTTGTCACACCAATTCACATATTTCTAGGTATTGTTTCCTAAACTCATTGCCTTAATCTCACTTGGATATTTTGTGTGTCACTGTTTTTCCTTTTTGTTTGGGTTTTTGGTTTTTCTTGTTACAATGCCTAAAGGAAAGCACTGGACGATAGACCTTGATAGTAGAGAGGAACCGAGTGTATTGCATGATCGGTCTAAGAGGCAAAACCCTAATCTACAAACTCCCGTAGAAGAGTTCAGTTTATCTAGGTTTAGAGGGATTCCTAAGAGAATGTCCCCATAAATCTCTTTTTCATCTAGGGCAGATAGTCCTCATGAAGAGGTTGATGGGGAAGAAACTAGTTCTGGTGAAAATCTCGGTACTAGTAGAACACTAAGTGCTGGTGAAGATGAGGCCAGTGAAGGGAGTTCCTCTGAGGAACCTCGGCCGGCAAAGGAAGCCAAAACTAGTTACAGGGTTGAAGCTTAGTCTTATTTTATTGACTTTATGAATTGTGAGACCACCCAAGAGGAATTGGAAAGCCTTAGAGCAGTATATGGCATTCCAGATGATGTTGAACTAAGGATACCTGGTAAAGTTAATACCTCTAGTCGACCCCCAAAGGGATATGTCACCATTTACTTAAAATGCTTTAAACTTGCGGTTAGATTACCTCTCCAACCTTATTTTTCCAAGATATTAGGAAGATTAAGCATATCTTCTAGTCAGCTTAACCCCAATGGATAAAGAGTTCTCTCTGGGTTGTATGTCCCTTATTAGAGGTACGAAAGGGGTGAGCCCTCCGTGGAAGAAATAAAGAATTTGTACCAGCTAAAGAGCAGCCCAAAAGATGTTGGATGGTACTACTTCACAAGCAGTTTAAAGCAAAGAAAACCCATTGTTAATCTTCCTACTTCAGGGGGTAACTGAAAGAATAAGTTTTTTTTACTGGGAATAATTAGAGTCAAGTAGCCCGTATATCCAAAAGAGAATTTCGCGTTCCTTCTCGTTTTTCACTCCAAGTTGTTCACTATCCATTGTATATCCTTTTACAATTTTTGTTGTTTATCTAATCTGTTATATTTCAGTTTCTTGGAGCATAGTCTACGAGATAAATGAGAGGTCGAAACTGCGAGTTGAGATAGCTTTGGTCAACTTCAGCTCGTATAAGGACCTGCTGTCTATTAATAATCTGGTCAATTCTCATCTCATATCTGCACTCAGAGATATGAGTAGCATTCTCAACCGGATGAAAAAACACAATCGTACTAAATTCGAATGTCTAAATTAGTTATGTTATTTCTCTACTCACAATTTTCATGAGTTATAGAAAATCTAAATGTCTTGTTAAGCTTATAAAATGATATGCTGAGTAAGCTAGATTAGAAGCAAGGAAGGCAAATAGAAGGCAACACAGTAATTAAAAAAAAAATACATTCATTCTTTTTCTTTTCTTTTTTAAAATTACTTAAATTGGTAAAAAGTTAAAAGCCTTCAAACATGCTCTAGATAAGGCACAAAACCTTAAATTGACGAGAGTTGTTTAAAGTTACTTAAGTTAGTACAAGGTTAAAAGCCTATTTCAAATAAGGTATAAGACCTTAAACTGATAAGAGTGGCTTAAAATTCCTTAAGTCAATTAAAGGTTAAAAGTCTTGAAACTTGCTCTAGATAAGACATAAAGCCTTAAACTGACGATACCTATTCACCCTTTAGCGCAGTCAACAGAGGAAGCAAAATAAGTTGCTTAAAGTTTTAAGTTTCTAAAAAATTATAAACTTTAGAGTTTTCAGTCTTAATTCGTTTCACTCTCAATACTAGAAATTAATGGACTGGTTTTGGGGAAATAAAATAGGGTGACCATTATCTCCTCGAAATAAAAAGTGAGCAGATGGTTGATAGGCTAATATGAGGTAATTTTGAGACAATGAGCAGACCACCTCGACCAGGAGGTAAATCTTATGATCTTGAGCAGGCTATCTTGATTAGGTGGCAATTCTGGTGACCTCGAGCAGATGGGTTTGAGGAGACATTGGACCAAGTCACCAGGAAGCAAGACTCAGTCAAAATAACTGCTACAGATCTCCTTCAAAAAATCAGGGCATGAATTTAATTTATTAATGGTTATTTATTACCACGATCTGAGGGGTGGATGTTTATAAAAACACAAGAAAATCATGTTAGGAGAGGTTCAACTTTCTTTCTCATTTTTTATTTTTATATTCCATTTACTTAAGATTATTTATTCATAAAAACTAGAAATGACATTTTATTTTTCCGTAAATGCATAAACTAATTTGAGCGTCGGAGGGTTATCACCGGAAAAACTTCCGACTCCTCTTACCGTTCTTTTTTATTTCAGGTTTTCTCATGTTATTTGGTAGTAGTCGCAGGGTGTTCTTAATGTTTGACAAGCCGCTTCCCCACCAAACAAATTTAATGTTGATGCAGGGGTATCTTAGTGGCAGTTTGTGTGTGGTAGATAACATAACCTAAAATTGCTTGTAAAGTTCACTAATAATTAATATTTCGTGTATATTTATAAGGGGATTGCCAATTTTCCCTCTACAGTAATCAACATATACCATTTCCCCCCTTGTTGTTTTTATAATGGCCAAAAACCCCCTTGATAGCATAAGTTTACAATATTACCCTTATTTTTAACTACTCTTTTTATTTATATTTATTATAAATTAAATAAATTACATGAATATAAACTAAATAAAAAAAATTAAATATTAAAAACAAGAAATATATGTTTTGATATGAGAAAAAAATTAATAATAAAATTTTTTTCTTGTAATTATTTATTTTGTGAACATTTTTTATAATAAACATTTTGTAATATTTTAAAATTAAATGTAAAAAGTATAGGCAAAATATTTTATTATTTATCTTATAATAAATTTTTATTTGTCATTCAAATTTTCTTATAATAATTTTTTTTATCATTTTATAATAACTTTCTTATATATTTATTATAAGAAAATTTTCACAAAATAAATAAGTACAAGAAAAAAATTTTATTATTATTTTTTTTCATATCAAACATATATTTCTTGTTTTTTATGCTTAATTTTTTATTTAGTTTTTATTCATGTAATTTATTTAATTTATAATAAATATAAATAAAAGAGTAGTTAAAAATAAGGGTAATATTGTAAATTTATGCTATCATGGGGTTTTTGGCCATTATAAAAACAGTAAGAGGGGAAATGATATATATTAATTACTGTAGCGGGAAAATTGACAATCTCCCATATTTATAGACATGTTCTAAAACTGATGATCAACCTTTAATATTCCAAGGAAAAGTTGGCAATTAGCTAGCTGCATGCCAATTTGTTGGTTCCCCATGTGCATTTACTGGAAACTAATAAAATCCTTGATTTGCGATTAAGTTAATTTGTTCTAAATGACCATGCGTAAAGACAATAATTAAAATACCTAGTTACTTTGGCAGCTCTTGTAACTAAAATTTTGTGTGTTTCCAATGCCCATGCATAGTCTGGTAGTAATTACTTTTGTTTGGGAAGTTTAAGATCATAAAAAACTACCGAAAAAGTTGAACATAAGAAAATGTAGCGGTCGTTTTAGATTCTAAAATTTGGCTTTTTACCTTACCTCATTCAATTAGCAATTTAATGATATACAAACGTTAGTAATAAGGCAAACAGAAGGTATCTAATGTTGACCATAGAGCTTAATATTTCACTGATTATAAATGAAGCAATATATATATATATATATATATGGTTAAGATAAAAGAACACACACTATCTATAATCTATTAAGATGGCATTCGGTTCGGTTTGAATAGAACCGAACCAAAATATGTCGGTTTGGTTATGAGCCATTTGGGCAGCAAGAATCGAATGATTCAAAAAATTTGCTAACGTTCGACTTTTTTTGTCTTTTACTAATTTACTCTTACAAATTGTTATCGATAAATTTTTGGTTTTTACCGTATTAGAGGTAAAATAACAAAACATACACAAGCGTCTGAGAGTTAACATAGTAGTTATGAAATGTATGGGTATGGAAATGATTAATTTATGAAAACAATAAGTCGTATTTTATCATTTCCCATCTTTTAAATTATTATTTTTTTTCATTAATGGGTAATCTTATTTTGTCCATTATAATTCATATATTACAAACTTGAAACTTGTTATGATTACGTGCCTACTTTTACTAATGGTTCAGAAAATTGCGGTTAGAATTCAAAACATTCAAGTCAAATTTATTACAGATTAATCACAATTGTTAACGTAAGAGTGCTCTTGTAACGTTACATGACTCGGCAATAGATGCTCCACTAGGCAAGGTGATCGTTTACAAACACTCCATTTCTAGTGCTCTTGAGAACAATAATTATACTATCTAGTTCACATAAAATTACTTGTCCAGATAGTGCCTTTTTACAATTTTGTAGGGGAGAAATTTTTGGTCTTCTAATTATTAGTGAGAGTAATAAAATCGAGAAATAATTGAAGAATAATAGCTCAGAGCGTGTTTGTATATTAATTTTAAAACAACAGTTCATTATTAATTTTTTTGCCCCCCCAATAAACACCCACTTTAGGTTAGGAAGCGATATTTTCTTTTTTCATAAACACCCATCCAATGGAGTAACAACTACACCACCTCCCATCCAATGGAGTAACAACTACACCACCTCAGTCCCAAACAAAAGCCTAGTAACAATGTGCAAAGATTGAAAGGGAAAGGGAAGAGGATTAAGCTGCATATCCTCATAATTAAAAAAACAAGTAAATTTCAAATGTAAATTAGAGAAAAAGGATTTTAAAAAAAAATGCATATAAAGGAAATATACAAGAATGTTTGCTGTGTCGGTTACGAAGATGCTACATTACTGTACAACCGGATGAATAGCCACAAAGGAAGCAAACCTGCAAACATCATAAGAAATAGACTAGTCAAATTTATTGGTTTTTTGACGAAAGAACAAGAGTTCCATTAAAGAAATGTATTCATGCCATTAACACATTAAATCCATCTAGGAAGAATGAATCAAGGAAACAAGTAATGCCTAAAATTGTTTGAAATTGATTCCTTAAAAAGTAAAAAATCTGAGCACATTTCCTCTTGGCAGTTCTTTGAAGCATCCCAATCAAGACAAACAATTGTGTTTTGTTTGGGTTACCATGTGATAGCTGAAATCTTAGAAAATTCCTTATTTTACTCCTGGGTGGTGGCAGATTGCACTTGCTAAAATATGATTTAAGATCAAAAGTTAAACTGTTCTAAAAGGGTAAAACTTTTCTGATAGAAATGGATCATAACTAAATCCTGACTGGCCTAAAGGTATAGTAGCCATCTTTCACCAAAATCTATTCAGTTCAGTTAGCAACCTGCTGCAGCGTTAAAATGATTTCCTCTTTCTCTCAGAAGGTTCATCGTCTTCTTTCAGAAATACTAGTTGCTCAAAAACAGGAATTTCTTAATTCCTTGGATGCAGCAAAAGATCATTCACTACTCAATAGTCAGACGAGAATCATGTTCATTACCATCCTATTAGACTCCCAGAAATAGCATCTAAATTTAATAAGATAAACAATTAGAAACGGGGTTCCATACCAGTGTTTTGCCCAGAGGAGTTCATTTTGATGCAGAATTAAGGAGCTGTGCAAAATTATCTAGCCGAAGAAATTGAAAAAGTATAAGCCAATGGGTTGAAGAATCTACTTCGAACTTCATGGTGCTACGGCGTACTTAACAATGCAAGAAACTCCCTTGGCTCTTCATCTTCTTTAATAATCTATTCAGTAGCAAACATTAAACACTCACATTAAGAACAGGAGTATAAAACTGCAAAAATTAATCAGCATTTGTACTGGTAGCTTATCACAAGTGAACATAACACAGAATATCACAGGAAAATATAAAGTAGCAACAAAATAACAAGCGTTCCGACTCTTTTCCATTTTGTAAACTCATATACCATGTACATCTATATACCTTAACTGAACAGGTAAAGCAAGAAGCTCATGCTCATGTTTACTGATAAGCAATAATAGGTGCCAGAGCAAAAAGTAACAAAGTATGATTACTAAAAGTGCAGAAACCCTGATGGGGCAAAACTAAAATGTTCAATGATGAATGTAAACAGTGTGAAATTGGGAAGCTTCTATATCTTAACAGGGATGCACTCTTAGTGAGCTAGTGTTTTTGGGTTTTGGGATATTTTTATCTTTGCAGTTTCTAAGTGTTTTGTTTATTTTGGGACTTCTCGTCCTTATTTTGTGGATTTGTAGTCCTCCTAATCCTTGTACATATTTCTTATAGTTTTATTTAATCTTTTGTTTCTTAGCCAAAAAAAAAAAAAGTGTGAAAATGAACGAATTGAGATGATAAAAAGAAAGTCAACCATGTTGGAGATAAAAAGACACTGAGAAACAGAATATATTCTCCTTATAATTTTTCCTTGTTAATGGAAAAGCATCTCATTTAAATTTGCATTTGTTTCCTCTAAAGCACCTCAGAAATAATCAATACAGTCCAAAATATTGCATACATAAATAATTTACTCAGATGGCTGTAGGCAGAAGAGAAGGAACATCAAGCTCTAAAGTATGAGAGTCCTCAGCATTTTATACCCTTTACAGTTTTCTTATTTAGTGTTCATTTCTTATTATAGTACTTCGGGTACGCATGGCTTCATGCAAATGAAACTATTTTTGAGCCAAACTTTAACCATATTGAATGAGGCGTCCCCATCAACAGAAAACTGACTCCAAAATTGCAACATGAAAATAAACATTGTTATTGACGGGACGCAACGCAACATGTTGGGAAGTACAGCAAGACAGCAATGATGGAATAGAACAAAATTGCCACCTTTATCTACGATTTATCTTCAATGTATGTTATGTAACATACATAATCAACTGAAGTAACAAATAAAGCAAGATGAATTAATCTTATACACAACACAAAACAGTAAATACTTGAAATGTAGACTCCATACCTTTATTGGGGTGTCCTTCGGCAAACCCATCCTAGTCAGAATGTCATAACCAAATTGATTCTGGTCACTACCTTCTATATTCCCTAACTCTTTGTTGTTGTCTAACTGAATCGGGCTTTTACCATGACAGAAAGATCTTCCGACCCAGAAATAAAGAACCCTAGCTGCACTCTTCCCTGAGTCTCTACTAGGAGAAAAAATTGCAAAAGCAGATTTAGAATTCAAAGCACTCGAGTCAAATTTTCCAACCCTTTCAAAAGTGGGCCAGCGATATATCAAAGGTTGCATTTGATTACAATGATCTGGAACACTTTCATCCAGCCTATTGGCTTTAAGGCCTTCTCTCCAAGAATAATTTCTCCCAGAATCAACACAATTGTTTGCAGAGGAGGATACTTTATGACACAATTCAGCAGTATCTACACTACTTGGAGATATCTTCAGTTTGCACATTTGAGTTGCATCTTCCTCTCCATTTCTAATAGCACTCTTGCTCTTAAAAACAATATCTATACTATCAGAATTACACAAAGTATACGTATTGTCACTTCTGCTTGCAACATCTTCTTGACTGGCCAAAAGATCTAGGCTACTGTTTGCCCTTACATTACTAGTCATCACTGGCAGCTTCAAAGACTTTGACAAGCTACCTCTACGCTCTGCAAGGGATGGTGAAATTCTTTTAACAGGTGACAAAGGAGGCTGAGAACCACAAGTTTCTGGTTTGTTATCTTCACTAGAGTTTTTAAATGAATGAAGAGACAGGTTAGAAAAAATAGACAAAGTTGAAGACACTGGAAGAGAACAAGATGCTGCTGAAGGAGAATCCATAGAGGATTCTGAGGAACACTTTGAACTAGTACTTGAATCAGAACAGACTGAATCTGGGGAGAGATAAGGGGGAGAAGAAGACGAAGATAACAATGAAGATGTTGATGATGACGGTGATGACGAATGTACTAACATCATAGATTCAGAATAAACTCGACATAGAGATATTTTGGGCACTGAGACAAACTCCTTCATATCACCTGAGGCAAACTTACGCCTTAGAGCACTCCAACTACTTTCTCTGGCAGGAAGATGAGTTTCGTGCTCATTCTCTGAAGATGAAAATGGAGGAACAAAACCTCCCATAATAGCTTTGCGGAAAATTTCATAATCAACATCATATGAGTTCACTTTCCTCTCACCAGGCACCATCTTAATAGTTGATTCCCTAATCTCCACTCCATTTCGAGACTTATCCATCAAAGGTAAAAAGTTTGAGAAAGCATCCCAAAAATAACCTGGTTCCTCCCCTTCCTTGATGATGACAATACGTCCTTGTGCTCTCTCATACCGCACAAGTTGACAAACGGCTCCTCTAGCATCCCTTTCCATGATAGACTCACAATGCTTACCGATCCAAATATATATTGCAGCGGGTATATGAACAATAAACGCACCTCTAGAATCCAGAGCCAATGGTGTAGGATCATTCAACATTTTTGGGACTAGGTGCAGAGGATCATATGGGGAGTGTGGGGCAATCCTGTACATCCTCAACAATGAACTGGGGCTAAGGGGGAATGCATGAACTCTTTTTTGGCACTGTAACAGCTGGCAAGCAAAACCCATATTTGGGTCAGCAATGCCTCTAGCTGCCTTTACATATTGAAAAGCATCATCAAAACTCTGCCCTTCTCTCCACATTAGATATGCAATTACCAATGATGTGGACCGTGACACGCCCTGACAACAATGAACAAAAACCCTTCCACCTTTTTCTCTCACATCTTCAAAATAATCAAAAACATCATACAAAATGCTGGTGATATCCTCAGACGGACTATCCTGCAACCACAGTGTTCTGTAGACAAAATCAGCTTTAAAATACTCAGGACATACAAAGCCCACACAGTTCAAAATATGGGTAATCCCGTGCTGTTTCAATATATCCCTGTCCCTAGCGACAGCATCCCCTCCAAGATATATATGTTCTGCTACCTTCGAACATTCTTTATCAAAGAAAGCAATCTTATCCCTCTTCACCAGCCCACCATTCTTATCTGAGTTTCTCTGAATAGATGATAAATCAAGTTTCAGTCTCTCACCGCTCTTGTTCCCACTTGGAGTGGGGGGCTGATGCCACTCACCAACATCATCAGAACTCGCCTTTGGCCACTCATCTAAGCTCCGACGTGCAATAGATAATGGCTGCAAGGGTGGCAAACAAGAACGTGCCTTTGAATTCTGTTGGGAACGTGGAGTTAATGGGACAGGAAACCGGCGCCCATTACTGTTTACAATATTGCTACCACTCGGATCAGCTAGATCTCTCTCTTCAGTTTCGGGGTTTTGAGAGGCAGTACGAGAGGACGACCATGAGGCTGATCGCCAAAACATCTTCCGAGAGCCAGGAAGCTGGCAACTACCCCTAGGATTACCCAGGTCATCCTCTTTCTCCAACATGCTCAATAAATCACAAGTTTGAGGGGGGTGAGAAATTCCAAATCAATTGCGCAAATTCAAGCCAAACCCATATACACGATAAAATCCTATACTGTTCACCATGCCAACTTCAACATTAAGAAACTCAATTACCGAAATTCACGCCAACCCCAGATATCTGACAAAACCCTAACATTTAACCATCCCCGTTTTAAGAGCTCAATGTAAAATTTAAGCACGCCCAGAAGCTTATAATAGAAACCCCTCATCAATAGGTTGACTTAACAGAGGACTAAACATATTATAATTAACCCAAGTGCGAGAACCCATATCAGATCAAGCACAAACTCTGAAAGCTGCCACTGCACAATGAAAAGTTTAAACAATAAATCAAACATTTATCCATCAAAATCAGCAATTAATCACCAAACCAGTTCAAAAAATGAAAAAAAAATGGCACAAAATCAACAGAACATACAATAACTCAAGTTTTAATAAGAAACCCACAAATCAAAAGAAAAAATTAAGCTTAAATCTTTGAATCTCGTCCCATCATCAATAAAACTAAGAGAACAAAAACATTATCAATAAAAACCCAAATGACTGAAACCCAGTAGTTCCTTTTTTTTTTTTCCATCTGTATTCCTCTGATGCGTAAACAACATATACGGCTAATACATGCATGTATGTATGTTGCTACAAGTAGAAAGGAGGAGAGTGATTGGATTTGTGACTTACGCAGTGAGTTACGCAGAAGATGCCATGAACAGGAGGTGGATGATTTGTGAGAACAAAAGAGGAGAGTGAGTGAAGGATGATAGAAGGAAGATTGGAAGTGGGGAAAAATGAAAGGGTTAAAACGGTAATCTTATGGTCTTTTTTTTCTTTTCAATGGTTTCTTTCTTTGTATTTTGACTCCAACGGACTGCGTGAGCCATATTCCCTTTTTGTTTTCCGCGCACTCTCACATTTTGCTCTCTCCACGTACTTTTATTTATTTTTTTTTAATTTCTATTCTACGATCATGGCTACTGTTAGGGGTGGGCAAAATAACCGATCCGACCCGATCCGATTCGAAATAAATTGAGTTCGGATCGGATCGGATTGATCATAATACCCGATCAGATGAAATGTTGCCAACCCGATCGAATCATAATCGGATCGGGTGAAATCCGATCCAATCCGACAACCCGAACGGGTTGGCTTAAAGAAGAAAGTAAACAACCCTCACTGATTACAGCACACATGCATCCAGCAACAAGCAGTCAAGCACCAGTGACGCCACAGAGCACAGGGCAACAGACCACACGCTACACAGCCTCACACACCACACACGTATACGGCACACATCATAAAGATGGAGGCACAAAACCAGTAGAGATAGAGGCACAAAAACAATAGACCACACACTCAACGCACCCAGCAGCCTCACTCCCCTCCCTCACGCCTCACGGCCTCCCCCTCAAGCCTCAACGAGAGACCACACAGCACACACCAACCTTTGCTCCCCTCCCTCACGCCTCATGGGTCACTGCCCCACCCTCAAGTCAACACTCAACACCGCCAACGCCAAGTAGAAACACACACACACACACACACACAGCCGCAGCCAACACATGCTTGCCACAATCACCGCCGACGCCAACCACCAGTCGATCTACTGCTCCGCGAGGACCGCAACTAGATCTGCTGCTACCACCTACCGATCTGCTGTCTCCGCGCCTCCACACACTTCATCACCGAGTTTCTCCTCCAAGTTCCATTCGAAATCCACAAGCGGCAGCCCGAATTTTTGTTTTGAGTTTAGTTCAAATACGAACAGTTGTAATGTGTAATAGATTATATAACATATGTTAAATCATTGATTAGGAATTGTTAACCGAACCCGATCCGAACCGAATTAAACCTGATTTTTTTATCCAATCGGGTCGGGTTGTCAATTCGGGTTGAATTCGGATGAGTTTTTGTTCGATCCGATCAACCCGAAATCCGATCGAGTTGATCCGAACCCGATTTTGCCCAGCCCTAGCTACTGTTATGAGATACTCATACAAGGATGGTTCTATTAAATTTAGATAGCTCAATCATAATGTTACTCAAACATTTTCTCAAAATGTTCGGAACCCTAATTAACCTATAATATGTCTAAGAAGTTGTTTGTTAAATATCTGGAATCTGAAATTTTATTAATTTCAGACCTTTTCTAAAATTTGCTTGTTTGGTTTTTGGAATTTCTATTTGATTTTCAGATATTTACATCTGAATAGAAAATGTAAACTTTTGTGACTTTTATTTGAATAGAAAAATATCATAATGACAAGCAAATATTATATTCTAAAAATATTTCTGTAAAATAATTTATTTTCTAAATTATAAAATCTAATCCTCTTTTTTTTTTAATTTACAAGGATATAAATGTCAAACAACTAAGTTTAAGATTTTTTTTATTATAAAAACAAACAAGATGCTACTTATATTCATATATTATAAAAAGAAAAATAAACATGTCATTCAAGTTTTTGTATTCAGACTTATTCAGACTTTAGAAAAATTCAAACTCATTTAGATTTCAGACAAAAAAACAAACACTACTTAAATGTTAGTTAAATAACTTTATTATGATTCAACCATCTGTTATGGTGGAGCGTTAGTTAGATAGCTCATAATATGATTCATTATAGATATTTTGCTAGGAACCTGTAAATCCATACTTAATTTACAATCTGTCAAGATACTGCTCAAATAACTTATTATGATGCAACATCTCGTTAGGAATTATTTTTTAGAGACTCAAATGTAATTTTAAAAAGTTAAAAGTTAATTTTATTTTTGGTATTTAAAAAAATTGGTAAAATCACTCTATTTTACAAACAGATTCTGTAAAGAAAGAAAGTAGTAGATTTTTAAAATCTAATTTTAAGAATCAATTTTGTACTTAATTTCAATTTGATATATGTCTGCACATATATTATAAAAATAAAAAATTATCCTTATTTAATTAGAAAATAAAATTATTAAATTAAAGAGTTATTATTATTACCAATTATATTAAAATAATAAAACAAAAACTTTATTTTAGTTATCAATTATTATAAATACACAATAAACAAATATTTTATATACAAAATTTATAAATATGTAAACAAATTTTATTTAATATTATATCTATTTTAGTAATTTATATTTACACAACAGTTCAAAAGTAAGGTTTGCTAAATATAAACGATTGTTTTTAAAATTCACAGTACTTTTAAATATAAATTTAAAAGCAAACACACACACACACACACAAATTAGATATAATTTCAAATATTAAGAAGAAGATCTCACCTTATTTATCAAGAAAGAAAATTGGTTTGAACTTCTTTTTATCTAATGCACATTTGATAAACACAAATTATAAAATAAACGGATTTATTATTCCTTCACAAAGACACCAAGTAATTGTATTGGAATCAAATCGTGACCGAAAAAGCTTCTTTAGTTGTATGATCTTGACATCAGAGTATCTTCTTTTTACATAATTATGTCAAAGAATATGGCATAGTCTCCATTTCCCTAATAAATAATAGGGAAAAAAAATAAAGAGTGCTTAGACACAGGTAGAATTTTTGCTTAAACGAATTTTGCCACTACATAACAAAAAGTGACCATATGGTTTGGTTTCTATATGTTGATATAGTCTGGAACTAGATTTTTTTTTTTTTTTGAAGTCTGTTATACACAGATATTAAAGTCTGTTATACACAGATATTACTGACATTACATCAGACATTACAATTAATATTTACAATCATACTATATAACTGGGACCACCATCATACATTGACACACTGAAGTATATGCCCAGATATTTTAAACTCTCTCTAATATTCGAGGGGTGCCTGCTCCACTCACATTTCGTAAGGGAGAGACTGTCTCCACTCACATTTCGTAAGGGAGAGACTGTCTCCACTCAATTAATTGATAATTGAGGAAGAACTGAAACTAACCTCCATAATGCTCTTATGGAGGCTCGAACCCTTGCACTCAACATTGTAAGTGCAAGGCTTCTCCCATTGGACCAAAGACCCATTGGTGTCTGGAACTGGATTTAGAAGAAAGTGTGTGGGAATTAGCGAAAGCCAATGAAAGAGAAAAGGAGAGAAAGTGCTTGGAGATGATACATTAAGGACAAATGCGAGATTAACAATGTCATGATCAGGAGAAGAGACTTTTTTGTGATGGTGAAGCTATCTGGGAATTATATTTGTATTAAATAATAATTAGTCATAATTACGTGGTTGTTAATAGTCCAAGCAGGGTCTAATTATGCCAGATAACTACAAAAGTTTTGACTTGAACCATATGCGAAAAGAATGCAGTATAAAATAATAATTGGGCCAACTCAGAGACTAATAAAGTTATCTATGCTATTCCAGAGGTAAATAGATTATTTTTGTTTGTGTATTTTCTTTCTTTTTTTTTTAATCAAATTTTTTAATGTAAAAAGTTAGTTTAGTACATTTGCTCATCTACTATTGCATCAAACAGTGACACAAATGTGAAAGGTCCCCTCCATTATCTCAAATCAGAAAGAGGGGGCAAAAAAAGAAGAAGAAAAGAACCTTATTGTGCCAAAAACACTAGAAAATATTTCCTAATTTAGGAATGTGACCTAACCTAACTCACCAAACCAAACCCATGTTGCATTAATCAAACAAGAAGCGTAAGATACCACCATCTTCAAACCTAATGACAGTTACATTTGCCAGTTTTTATTCTTAAGGAACTGTTTCACAAAAATGAGAAACATGGATTCTCCTCATGAGTCACCCATGACAATGAAATTTTCATTTTTCACCAAATAAAGTCTATCTTGAACTCATTATCAACCAATGGTAACGCACCAAAAAAAAAAAAAGCACTTTTGTTCACAAGCTACTTTGAATTGAAAGTGCTTCAGTTCCTATATATGAAAGTAGTAAGTAAGAGTAAGACAACAACACAGCACATGGGAAAAGACTAAAGCCGGAGCCGTGTGGATCAACTTGGGCAATCAAACAACTTCGTTCACACTGCTCTCTTAGTTTTGTTTCATGTTCTGAATTTTCATCAAGAATTTGGATAGACTCTGGCACATGAAATGTAAAATAAAAGTTAATATGAAGAAGAACAATTCCTATTAATGATTTTCTTTTCCTTTTTTTTTTTTCTAAATTATTGGACAAGTTATCCTGCAAATTGAAGCAACAAAAAATATAGTTAAAAAAATTTAAAAATAAAAATAAAAAGCACGGAAGCCACTCTTATATCAGAGCCAGGTTTCGATCCTGGGACCTGTGGGTTATGGGCCCACCACGCTTCCGCTGCGCCACTCTGATTGTTGCTAGATGATGCCCAATCTATTTTATTTATCAATTTTAAAAATTTTCATACGAATAAAATCACCCTCCGGCCGTCAAATTAGAGTTTGGGAAGACACAATCAAGAAACAAAAACTGGAAGTCAAAGTCAAGATGAAGACTGCTTGCTAACAATTAAGACAGGATCATCAACTGATTTAACTTTTCACTTTTCAGTCTTTGCTGGCTTGTTATTGAGACTGGAAGCATTGATATTGTCGAGAGAGGAAATGGTAAATGAGATTGAAACAACTGATGCAATAACTTATTAAAACGGCAGTCATAACCAAATCCTGTGGCCAGATTGACATGCATTTTACTCGAACATTAACGCCAATCGACTACAGTACAGGCCCGGGTTGCTGTGAACACACATATTCCTCGCGTGTAGGCATGCAGAATGCAGCTTCAGATCCATAAACTTGGACCAATCTGACAAAGGAAAGATTTATTGCACATAGCATGATCCAGGGCCAATTGGAGGTTCTCTCGCATACTTATTCAAGACTGGAGCAGCTTGAACCCCACGCCTATTTAAAAGGCATCTGAAGTAGTGCAGTCGTGGTAATGCAGTTAATGTAATATTTCCAGAGGAAATCGCCTCCCTCCTACTCCACAAGCGCTCTGCAGGAAGCAAAAGTGGGAGCAAGTGAGACAAACTTATAATAAATGACCTCAACCAGTATAAATCTTCTACCAAAAGTGAAGGTAAAATTGGAAAGGACATCACTAAAAGTGAAGGTAAAATCTATTTCTCTAAATACTCTCCAGGGTTGGTTGAGGAGGATTGATTCACAGACCTCTTCAATGCAATATATCTAACCAATTACATTACCCACTTGGTAACTGTAAGTCAGTAGTTGTATTTGAAATGTGCTCTTCAGTATCAAACTGACACCCTAAGAAAGAAAAACGAGTACAGCTTTAAAAAAGTTTACATCCTCACTACCCTCAATATATCGAACTTGCCGTTTGGTAAGGTTTTGACTTCTAATGAAGGATTCAATTTCATTGTGCAATCATACCTGCAGCTGCAGCAGCGCGAGGCCATATTGTTTGGTGAATATCTGAGGTATCGGCTGTCTCACCCCACATGCAAACTTCCCCTCCAAGCACAAGCTCTTGGTTTGAAGGATCGGATATTCCCTCTAGCGGTTCAGCAGTGTAGACTTCATCCCAAGGAACATCAAGATGGTCAAGATACCAAAAACCTTGATTGCTGTAAATGCATCTAAAACCTTTTGCAACAGCTTTCGGACAGACACCACCTCCCAACCTTCAGCAACAAATAAACTGGTATTAGCTTGAAAGTCATACTTGCCAGAATTGACTGTGATACATTTTATACAAACGTGACAATAACTCACCAGTTATGCACAACCGTCCGTGGATTAAGGTTTGACGCAAATGAATTGAAGGTTTCCTCCCTGAAAGAAAAATAATCAGAAGTGTCCAAGACTTCCATTTTCTAGGCGTGACACGATTTGGACACTTATAACTGGGATATAGACCATTCTGTGGAGAAACCTCTTATTTCTTTGGAAATACTTTCGTGAGGAATATTGTTCATATTATGCACATATTTAAAAATCATTTCCATATTTTTTTTCTTTTGCAGATGCCCAGATTCCATTAACAGTTTAGATCCAGCCAGAGAACTCATTATGAATGAAAATCCAAGGGCAAAGTAAACTTAAAAATGCTACTAGCAATTTCATTGGCACAGAAGAGGACAAACCAGTTGACAGGGGTCCAATTTTTTGATATTGCTATTTTTTGAGCTGTCAGTACAAAATATTGATATGCCTCCTTGGCAGTCATTTTGTGATCGCGAAGCCTGCAATTAGATAGATCAGTACAGTGAGCAAACATAAAAGATTGTTGAGTAAAAATCCCATTCATTCAGAATTCGAACAAAAGAAAAACCAATGATGGTTTAGCCTTGCTGCTGATTAATTAATGGCTCATGAAATTGTTTGTTCTTGTATAGACACTGAACAATTTTTGCAGGCTCAATAACACAAAGTTAAGTCTGACTTCAAACCACAAACTGAGAACCACCATTCAGTGTCTAAATTACCTTATGGATGGTGAACCAAAAACTATTAAGGAATCAATCAAATTCTGAGAACCATTTTAATTTCTAAAATATATTGACATCAAAATCCCATCGAAACTGATCTCCAATCCCAAGAAAGTTGAACAGTACGGATATTATCTTTTTATGATATTCTCTTTGTACATCCATGTAAACATGAAACAGTGGAGATCATAGAGATGAACAATAAGAGATAAATGGCTAAAACTCTTATGAGTGTAAGTTACAACAAACAACAGAAAGAAAGTCTAGTATATCTCTAAAAGGTTTACCACAACAGAAGTAAATGTAATAGTGTAAACTTAAAAAAAAAGTTTGTGATCAGATAGGATTCACAGGAAAAGGAGCAAGGAATCAATATATAGTGTATCCATTTGCTCACAGAATCTTTGGTACCCCAGGGACTAATATGGCAGTCAGGTTATAAAAAATTTATCGAGTCATTATGTAACAAGTGAAAGATAATCAGCCAAAAGTGTTAGGGCTCATACCATTTCTTCACATGTGGAGTAGAGCTCCAGCAATCTATCAAACATTGCAAAATTTCAAATAAATCATCAGAATACACACAAGCATGAATGTAACACCAAGAGAGTAATACTAACCCGTGTTCACCTCGTCACCACCCAAGTGAAACAGCTCAAATGGGAAAATTTTTCTCAAATCTATGGTTGAAAAAAAAAAATCACATTACTATAAATAAAGTAATATATCCAGACAAACCCAAACATTTAATGGTCTCAATGCTATATATTTATCAAGCTCACAGATGAATAGTAGCTAACTTGCTCTTTCTAGAATCTGCAAGCATGACTATCAAGCACACTGGCAACATTTCTAATCAATTGTGCTGGTAATGAAAATTTATTTTTTATCAAATAATTGGATCGCACAAACAGAAAGTCACTTAAAAAGAAATCTTAACCTGATAGAATGCCGGAAATCACTTCAAAAGTAAAATTTTTGGAAACATCAAGTGGCTCTCTACAGGATGGAGAAGGCCAAAGGTTAGGGTATCCAGCTCCCCTTCACAGAATCAATTGAAATTTCATGCATTAAGAGATAGTATATTAGTTCAGCAGTGCTATGAGTCAACAATGCTGCAAGTCAACACAACTTCCACCTACCGATGCTTCAGAACCAAACACTTTTAAACCTGTCTTGCACTTTCAGATAATAGTATTAACCGGGAAATACATCAATAAAAATTTACGAAACTTTACAACTCTCTAATGATATAAAAACACCCACCACCAAAAAAAAAAAAAAAAAAGTGACAGATGATTTTGCACCTCAAAAAGTTAAATGATTTTGAAACTGAAGAACAACTACAAAAAAGAAGCAAATCTTAATAATTCTTCTTTTATCCACAGAAAGTCAGGATGATAATTTGAGGCCGAAGTAATCAGCAGCCGGATAGTAGTAGTGTTAACAAGTGTCTTACCATGATTCGGCATGACCAGGGACATCTACTTCTGCCATAACATTGATGCCTGCCATAAACAATGTAATATAATTATAGAAAATAAAGAAACAAAAGTACGTTTAAAGCCAAGGAAATACAACAAACTCTTAAAAATGAAGTGCACCTCTCATCTTGGCGAAACTTCATTTAGCACATGAAACATGAAAAGAGACAAAATTAGTTATTTATATTAACTTTATATAGTTATATAAAGATTACCAAATAAATCAGAACATGGATCCAGACATACCTTTAGGGCTGGAAAAAATAAAAGTAAACTGAATATATTTTTTGAAAAAGCTATACATATTTATATCATATAATTTTGGAAGCTAAAATATCTTATTACAGTTTCTCACCACTTAATTTTATCATAGTCATCATATCTTTTTAAATTATTTTAGCTGTCAAAGTTCAGGGTGCTTTAATTTAAAATAAAAGAAAGTACTAGCTGTCCACCAACTAGTATTCAACACAAGGAGCATCCAATGAAATTAATAAATTACAGAAATCAACAATCAAAATATCAATTTATATTGGGATCATGAGGAACGTGATATTTTTAAGTCTTTGAAGTTTGACTAAGATAAATACTTGATCTAAGGCTTTTATAATCTTTAAAAGCCTGTAAATAATCCAGGAGTTGGATAGGATGTAAAAATCTTACCCGACAATTTCATGGGCATCCTCAACCGTGTAGCGCTCCCACTTTGAATATGCGCCCTTCCACAAATTTGGATATGTAGGCACTTCAAGAGGAAATGACTGCTCGTCTATGATATGCCAATGAAGGACATTCTACTGAATTCAACATCACAAAATTTATACACGAGATTAGATGGTTCAGTGCTGAAATCCAAATTATGAAATACATATAATAAGAGACAGGGTAGAAGCATATCTTACAAGTTTTGCATATGACATAGATTCAATTATCTGCTTAATGACATCTACTGGTAAATAGTGCCTTGATGTATCTACACAGATGCAAAGAAAATAAGTACTACACATACAAGAAAAAAGCAGAAGCTTTGCAACTTTACATTCTACATGAACAGAAAATTAAAGATTACCAATCAGAAGGCCACGAAATGCAAATCTTGGTTTGTCTTGGATGTACCACGGTGCTTTATATACTAGTACGGATTTAGTATCATAGTCAAAAGAACACAATTGGCTGAATGTCTAGAACAATACAGAACAAAATGAAAAATAAGAAGAGAGAAAAAGGAATCAATATGACTCCAAGCAATAACAAAGGGTACTGGAAAACATGTTTACAGCTTTTCTTGCCTAGTCGGACATGTAATTAGACAATAGTCATACATACCTCCAATCCTCGCAGAGCACCATAAACTGTATTTGCCTGCAAGGAAAATAAAATCCAAACAGAACTATACATCGATATCCTTGATAAGCTTAGTGAACTTCAAAAACCTACAATTACACATACATCTTTTTTCTATCATTCATTTTAATCACACAATTGATACGTTGAGGCCTAAATTGTTTAGTAAATATCCCCCTTAACTTGGCAGATAATGATTTTAATCCACAGTGCCTCCATCCGAAGCACACACTAAACAAGTCGTAATGGCAGTATCCACGAGACCATCGATTTAAGAGCAAATTCACTATACAAGAAACACAACTAAAAAGAAAAATGACCTCTATTGTTGCCTCTCCAATAATTGACAGCCCCTCATTCTTAGCCACCAACAAAGTGTAACTCTCATCAACACCAAGCTGCAACTGCTCACGCACAAAAACAAAAATCCCCGAAGAATAAAAAGTCAAAAAATTTAGCACAAAAAATAAATAAACAAAAAGCGAAAACAAAACAAACCCACGTCTTCATTATCCGAATGAACAACAATCTTCAATGTTCCAATATCAAAACCCCACGATCTCCTCTTTCTAAAATTATTAAACACAGAATGGGAATTAACCCCTTCGACTTCGTGCTCGAAAATAATAGCTTTGTATCTCTCGAACGCTTCTTTAACAATCTTCGAGCCCGACCCTTTTCCCGAAACGGAGAGATAAAGAGCTGGGTCAACGGAGAGCGTGTCGTTACCGGAAGTGAATTGCGCTGGCAAAGGCCAGATGTAAGCGAGGGAATCGTCCACGTCGGTGGAGACAGAAAGGGAGGAAGTGAAAATGATGAGAAGTGCGGTGATGATTATAACTTTGAGAACTGAGAGATGTTCTTGGGATTTGAGCAACATTGTGGTTTGGTTTACGGAGATTCCTTTGGAAAACCAAAGTGATCTGATGAACAGCTGCAGCGAAGCGAAAGTGGAGGAGAGATACCAGTTAGTCAGGTGAATGAACTCATAAAGACAGGACAAAAAGTAGTTACAGTTTTTACTCTTTTAAGCTGTTCTTTTAGCCGTAATGGCGGTAAACATCATGAATTTGCGGTGATGAAAATGATTGCGAATGTGCACAAATCATGAGTGGGAAGTGCAATTGGGTCCTGGCCAGTTTGGGTCAACAGTGGGAAAGAAAAAAATACAAAAATTAAACATTTCACAGAAGATTAAGGCGTTTGTTGAAATTTGACTCATCAGTAACTTGCAAGCCTTTAAATTTATAATTTTGATGTTATGGCCTCCCTAAGTTTGTTGTTTCATAATTATGGTCCCCTTAGGACTGAAATCTTGGTTTCCCCAGGGTGGGTTTGGGATTGAAGTATTGTACCTTTTAAACTATAACTTGCTGTGAAAAAAAAAATTATAATTATAAAACAAAAGTTAATAATATATAATAAATGTAAATTTTAAATAATAATTTTCATAAAATTATTAAAAATATAATAGATTTTTCATTATACAAATGAAAAATCATAGCAACATAACTTTAAAACTACAGCAGTTAGTGTTTACCAAATATTTTAGTACTGTATCTTTTAAGCTATAGCTATCCAACATCAATAACAAACGCACCCTAAATACAATATACTTGGGTACTTGATATCGGTATTGTATTATACGACTCCGTATTTGGAGCAAAAAAAATCTCAGATTCCTATGTTGAACAACTTTACGAAGAAGCACAAAACTAGTCTGCAAGATATTGACTAAATGCAAAATGCACCTTGAAGAACTTTGTTGTTTTGGGCAATGTGGGCTCGGCCCTTACCACTTTTTCTTAAAGGTGTGAAACTGGGCTTTCAAAGTGAAGCCCAGATTATAATTTTTCAAGTGAATCTGCCGTGCCCCTCACTTTTTCTCCTCTCCAATTCAAAGTTCAAACCCACTTCGATGCATCATGAATCACACTTCTAGGAAAAATCTCTCTCTTCCATCCTTTTTACATCATATAATTGGGACTAAAAGTTTTATTAAACATATGTATGTACAGTCAAACTACTTGAATTGGTGTTTCATGAAAAATCAATATGAACATAGATCGTTTTTGTTGTGAATTTCGGCTGCTTTACAAATACAATTTTGTAAAAGGATTGAAGAGTTTGGGTATAAATAATTCATTCCCTCAAATTTGTCAACAAATAAAAGATAAATAAATATTGCGAATAGATGTTTGTCGCCCTTTATTTAATTGTTATATATATTAATTCGTGACGCATACGCCAACTTGTGGCTGTAGTTTAGTGGTTAGAATTCTACGTTGTGGCCGTAGAGACCTGGGCTCGAATCCCAGCAGCCACATGTCATTTTTTTAATTTTATTTTCATATTTTAACTAAAATAATTTAAGACAATCTGAACTTGAAAATTAAAACAATTTGGGATCTTGATGGGAATCCAATGCTTTCTTCTATACTTTTCGACGAGAGCCCAATGCTTTCTTCTGTACTTTTTTGTTTCAATTAAAAAATTAGTACAGAATTTGGTATAATTTTTCATTCCAATTAAACAATCGTTAGAGATCATTATTGGTCGGCAATCAAATGGGTTGGTGAATTTTAATAAGTCAAATAGAAGTGATGGGTTCGAATTTTGTGAGTCAGAGTGGGCACTTTAGATTCAGACCGGAAGGTTTCAAATCCAATTCAAACCAAACACAAAAGATTTTAGTGGAACCAACCAGTAATGGGTTTGACTTGAGTATTTACTTGCATTAGGTTGGGATCCACTTTGATTTATCCTCCTTTTAACAAATTTTGATAATTAATAGCTTATAAATTAAAATGGCCAAACAGGACCAAAACAAGCCACATCATACATTAAAAACATTTGATTTATCTAATTTGAACTAAATATGAATGATTTAATAAACTAGATCAAACAAAACTTAAAATTTTAATTCGGTCCAAAAAACCAAACCAAGTGTTCCCTCCTACTTTTAATTCTTCTCATACATCTTCTTCATTTTCATTATTCCATCAAGATCTTCATATCAATAGTTTTTGTTATTTTTTATTGACGTTTCTTATTCACCTTATCTTTCACACTTTTTTTTTTATCCCGGTTTCTATTATTTAGTATAAAGTTATTCTATATTCGGTATTGTGGTGGTGGATTTGAATTGATTGATGGAGCACTAGATCCTTTTCCCCAAAGTAGTGTGAGTTTATGGGGAGAACCTTAGGTGCAACTGTAGCACTGTGCCACAGTTGTATCTAATCGTTGGATGTCAGTGGACCCCACCAATCCAACTATATCCAACGGCTAGATGTAACTGTGGCCTGATCCGAGTTTATGACTACATTAGCATCTTTCAGTGATAATTATTAACTTAGCCATGTGTAAAATTTTTATATGGTTCTCCTCTATTTATTTATGCTTTGTCGAATAAACTTTTTATCTCCTAATCAATCCGTATTTATATAAAGAATCATATATAATTCACTTTAAAACAAAAAAAAAAAAAGAGAAAAGTTCACCTCTAATAAGCCGTGGCATTGAAACATTTATTTTTCGAAGAAAACAAAATCGATTAGTCAACTAAATTTGATCAGACAACATTTATGGGATGACAACAACTTTCAATATTCCTTACGTCATGCCGACCGATATTTTGAAGAACAAATGATAAGTCACTAAACCGAGAGAAAAATCTCGGTCGCTTTCATCAATTCTTATAATTTAATGAAGCATTGCTTTTGAAAGAAATAAAATTTTAACGAAGCACTTATTAATTTAGGCCACAAAAAGTGATGAGTGTCCCCATTTGGTATCGGCCACAATTCTGTGAGGTCCCCATTTTCTTTCATTGATGCGCGGGCTGTTTCGGAGGCTCAAGCGCCACGTGAGTTTCAAAAAGCGTTGGATCAAATTTTTATATTGGAATGTAGAAGATAAGGGCAAACAAATATTTAATCAAATTGTATGGGTTTTCTTTTGTTTTTCAAATGAGTGATGAAAATATCCAGACATGCAATCATTGCTGATCATATTTTGTACAAATTTCTCCGGGTAATGGTAATATTTCATTTGTCATCAAACAGTCTAATGGGTGATGAACCTATCTTTCACAACTTAAGACATTTGAACCCATTTTTCAGTTCCTTGTCTGCTCTCAAATTGGTAAAATATTTACTCCAAACTACAAATTTGGAGATCCCATGATTTTTAGCGACAAGTGTTTTCTTTTTAATTTTTAGAAAAATTATCATTTTTATACCCTTAATTTATTATGTTATCAAACACACCACAATATTTTTAGGGTATATCAGTCGTCCATCTTTAGTTGACAAAATGTATCTATCGTTCATTAAATCGTTAGTTTTCGTTTAAATGTGATAACATTAAAAGGGTAATCTGATCTTTTCATACGGAAATAAAGAATATAAATGATAATCTAATGATATACAAGTGATAATATGACAATTTAAGCGTAAACAAATGATAATTTTTCTTTTATCTTAATTTGAATTTCGATGGCAAAATCATCTATTTACTACAATTCTATTACTTTCATATCACGACTAATGGTTTAGTGAAAGGTAGATACGTTTTATTAACTTAAGATGAACCACTTATATACATTAAAAGTGTTGTAGTATATTTAATAAAAATATTTTTTTAAAAATATACAAGTTATAATTTTCCTAACTTCTATGATAATTAATTAACAAGTGGACAATGCTTAGTATTAATCCTTATGTTTTTGTTTTTTTTTTTTTTTGCAAACACATACCGTAGATAGGTTGCAAATTCTACTTGGAATTAACTTGCCAAATGCATGTTTTGTTTGTTAGTGCATTTGGTCAAAATAAGCAACGATTAATTATTATATAATAATGAGTAATAGAGATTTTACCACCGGTGGGCCCACGAATCCCACTAACCGTGACAAGTCCCTTTCTTTCTATGATAATCTAATCATCCCCCACGACAGCCAGTCAGCCACCATGCCTATGCGCATCCGTATCTCTTTTTATCCGTGAGACCAGAATCTATCGCCTACTCTCGCGCTCACTTAAGCTCGCAACGTCGCCTTTGATCATTGGCTTGGCCTCCCTAACTATCTTAATTATTTATTCATTCAATAATTCTACACTTCTTCAAATATCTCACTCGACAGCTTTCCACTCCAAGCCCTTGCGCGTCTGAAGTGAATTAGTTCCCACACTGGGTTGGTGAGTCCGCGACAGCACTAAGGATACTATATTTAAATATTGGACATGTCAAGGCTTAGCTTATTAAAATTCTCGACTTTTATTGATTTTATATGCATCTAATGGTAGTTAAATTATAGGATATCGTATCCTTAAAGGTACTGTAATTGGCTCTTAATATACATATTTAGAAAGTTGAGATACATGTTTATATATTCATTGATACGGCACATAACATATCGTATCATTCATTTATTGATTTAATAAAGTTACTTTGCTTATGATAATAATAAAATAACTAGTATCCAATTTGTGGAGGAATTTTTAAAATGCATATAAGATATGTAATTGAATTTTATATAACCATCAATTATATGCTGATTCTTTAAAATAAATACACACACATAAAAATTTTATTTATTTATTGAATGATTGATATAATATCTGAGAGACAATATTCTAAAATTTCTCTTGATACGTAACAATCATTAGTTAAAATAATATGTCATTTTGAATACAAAATTTTGATTGCAACATCGACATTTCATCTCTCAAAATAAATTAACGTTTTTTTTTTAAGAACAAGAGTTTAATTTACAAAGGTGACAATCCATTGCCGTTCATGCTCCTCAGGTGCAACATAAAATTCTCGCACATAAGAACCGGACCATAAAGTGGGACCCACCGCAAAGAATCATCTGGACCAGATCGTTCTCCCTCAAGTGATTCCTCCTCATTTCCCATCCGAACTTTGCCCGCTCTCTCACTAGATAAGAGATATACCTACTTCTCGTCTTGTACCCATCGTGCCGTATCTCGACCGTACACGTGTTTCTCGTCTCCACACGTAAACCAGCACCTACACACAACCCATCACGTGTTCTTCTCACCAACCAATCAATATCCGCCACGTAAACCACATTAACTGTTCCCTTATTTAAACTTTTCTGCCTCTTCACGCTTATGTTCCTCCAACTCTCTCGCACACTCAATTTCTTCTGCTGGTGAATGCCTGATAACACGCACAACACCACAACGGATTTCAGTATTCCGAGAACGCCACCGTTTTCAGCTCATTACATATAGGTTGTTTCACTTCTTAGGGTGACCCGAAAAATGGTGGAACCGGTCGCACGTGAAAGCGACGAGGAGACGTCGCTGCTGGCGCAGCAAGGCAATGTTGACCGGTCGTGGCGTTTGAACTTCGACGGCTTTCAGGTATCGCCTGAACGCACAGAGAAGAAACCTCCACGTGGCCTCCATGACTGCCTGGGAGTTTTAGGTCATTAACAAATTTCTTTTTTTCGATTCCTGCTTGAATGGGCAATATTCAGTAGCGAATTTTGTTTTATTAGTGTCTTCTTAATATACGTTATCTTTTGAAAAATAAATTCTTAAAGTTTGTTGTTTGTTATTAATGTTTTCTTTCTTCTTAGTGGAGTATTTATTCGATTCTTGAAGTATAATTTGTGTGATCGGTAAGAATTGGAATATAATTGACTGAAAAAATTAAAAATTAATTTTAGCTTTAAAAACCGGCTGAAGCACAAACTACAGGCAGTTAAAGCCGCAAACTAGAGAAGGTGTGTGATTTGCTGTGTTTGCTTGAATTTTGAGGTCCCTATGGAAGACTTCTGTTTGTTAAATTTTGGGAGTCTTAGTTTCTCTATTGAGTGGCTTGTTTTGCAGCTTTTGGTCTTGTTAGGAGGTAGAAACTTTTAAGTTCGCATCTTGTGCTTCTGTGTGGATTGTCTTATTGTTTTCGGTTTTGACCGCAAATGGTTGAATTTTTCTTTTTGGATATAGAAAAAATTGTTTATGTATGGTGCCTCACGTTAAAACACAGCATATCTGAGCTTCTAGTATGATTGTGATTATTTATTTATTCTTTCTTCTGTATTTGTTTACAAAACTATTTAAACCCCAAAATTAGTTAGTAATAACCTGGAAATACCGAGATTAATTCATTGAGTGATGCAGAATTCTTTCTCCTTTAATTACAATTACTGATCAGTTACAGTAACTAGATTTCTTTTGCTGTTTCTGGTTACTTTGAAGTTTTAATATTAGTGTTGGATACTGATGTGAAAGCTGACCGATGAGAACAGAATTTTGGAACTTATACGGTGTACTATCTTTCTGTTGTTCCTTGTTATAAGTCATGCATGGTTAAGTGAAATATGGGTTAACCCTGTCTCAGTTATTTTAGAAATAATTGTTATGTTTCTTGGATTCAGGTCCAGAAGATAACGTGGCTGAATACTATCAACAGCAGGTACAGATGCTTGAGGGATTTAATGAAATGGATGCCTTAGCAGAACGAGGTTTTGTTCCTGGAATGACAAAGGTTTATATTGCCATTTCTCTCTCTCTCTCTTTTTTAATTTACTTATGATGCTGTATCTCAATTGTTTAAATTGAAGTTTCTAATTATGATTGCAGGAAGAGCGGGAAAATTTGGCTAGAAGTGAGACACTGGCCATTAGAATATCAAATGTTGCCAACATGGTTCTTTTTGCTGCTAAAGTTTATGCTTCTGTCAAAAGTGGTTCATTGGCCATCATTGCATCCACATTAGACTCCCTTCTTGATCTTCTATCGGGATTCATCCTGTGGTTTACTGCATTCTCCATGCAAACACCAAACCCGTACCAATACCCTATTGGAAAGAAAAGGATGCAGCCATTGGTTAGTCCATTTTAAATTGTATAATGGCTTTCATATTTTAAGATTAATTTATAAATCACGACACACTTAATATGCATTAAAAATTATTGAGTCTCTGGTTTTCTTGCATATTTTAGTTCTAAGCATGTAATTTGATTTTGTTGTCTATTGATGTTTTCTGTTAGAATCCAAAATAATCTATGCTGGTAACAGTTTGAGCCAACTAATTTCCACCTCTTTTTTTTCCCCTTGCGGTCATCAGATATAGATAGTGATACCACCCCTAATTCAAATACTTAAATCTCTTTTGAGTATCACCTTTGAACATGCTCTACTTTTTGATGGATTTATGTGAAAATAACTCCTTTAAAATAGCTGCCGTAAGAGGCAAAATACTTGCCTCCACATATGAAATAAAATGGTTAAAAAAAGATGGACAGAAGCAGCATTTGATCTGAGATTGATAACCATGCAGCTGTTATGAACTGAGTTTTATGATCTTATTTATTCCTCTTATGCAAATTTTGGCTTATGAACTAAAACTTCTTTGCAGAGAAAGACTGGAGAAGTCTTCTAGTTTTGGCATTTTGTGGATTGTGAACTAAAATTAGATTATTCATGATTAAGTGTCGTCCTCTCTGTCCTAGTGTAGGCATTAAAATTTGGTTGTGTCAAGTTGTTAAGGACATATTTTGATATTTGAAGTATTATGAAGCTTAGGAAATTTTTAGTGCTTTAATTTGTTTTTGCAAGTGATCCTAGGAATTTTATTTATTACTTATAATTTGTAATTTGTCAATGATGTGCAGGGGATTCTGGTGTTTGCATCTGTCATGGCAACCCTTGGACTGCAGATTATCTTAGAGTCATTGCGCACTTTGGTATCTAATGTAAGTGTTCCTTAATTAATTTCGACTGTGTTGAAGTTCCTCTAAGATCTTTTAAGATAATGTTTGTTTATTGAGAATAGAGCCTACTGCATGTACTTGAAAGATGACCGTTTCTCATACTCTGACACAACAGGAGGATCAATTCAACTTGACAAAAGAACAAGAGCAATGGGTCGTGGGCATCATGCTTTCGGTGACCCTAGTAAAACTTCTTCTGGTTGTGTATTGCCGTGCCTTTACTAATGAGATTGTCAAAGCTTATGCCCAGGATCACTTTTTTGATGTTATCACCAACATCATTGGCCTCGTAGCTGTACTTCTTGCTAATTACATTGATGACTGGATGGATCCCGTTGGAGCTATTATTGTGAGTCAAATCTCAAACTCTCTTGTGTTTTCATGTGCATGTGTTCATTTGCTTGTGTTCATGTGGGGAATTGAGGAATGCTGATGCTGACGGATCTACTTAAAAATTTAACATTATCATATACTCATCTATCATCAGCACTTCTATCTATTGCATTGGAATTTGAATTAGATCTAGTAAATTTGACTCAGCACATTGTGATATTCATAGACTTTCCTGTATGTTGCCCTTTGAGATCATGGCTATTGTACCAGAGGATTTCATAATTATGTAAGAGACTTGATTCCTCTGACCAGTGAACCTTTTTGGATCTTTTGAATAAGGGTGATTGAAATTATCAAGGATTTAGAGTTCCACAAAATGCTAGGTTGAATAATTTTCAAATTCACAATCACAATACAAGTATGATATCACACCAGGTTTTGCCAAACTCCATATTTATGTGTACATGTATTTAACTTGCTGCAGCTGGCCTTGTACACCATCCGCACATGGTCAATGACAGTGTTGGAAAATGTGAACTCCCTTGTTGGAAGATCAGCTGCTCCAGAGTATCTACAAAAGCTCACATACCTCTGCTGGAACCACCACAAGTCCATAAGACATATTGACACAGTCCGAGCTTACACATTTGGGTCTCACTACTTTGTGGAGGTTGACATTGTGCTGCCAGCAAGCATGCCCTTGCAAGAGGCCCATGACATCGGTGAGTCCTTGCAGGAGAAGCTCGAGCTTCTGCCAGAGATTGAGCGCGCCTTTGTTCATCTTGATTACGAGTACACTCACAGACCTGAGCATGCTCAAGCACACTACTAGGAACTGTAGAATATTCTGATGTTGTATTTATTATCATCTTGTTGGTGCTTTTTGTTCCCACCCTACAAGTCCAATTATTAATTATCCACGAAAATCAAGCCTTGTGAAAGATAGATTGTCATTGACAAGATTATTTACACATATTTTAGTAATTTAAGTTCTATTACACGATCAGCAGAGAGTTCTGGGGAGGTAAGAGTAGTCTAAAATGGCTCTTGGGCTCTGTTGATGGGAGTGATGAATTAGTAATGTGCTTGTTAAGTTTGGGCTGTTTAGCCCAATGTGACGTGACTTTTTCTTTTCCCCTTTTTCGCCTGACGTTAAAAAGATTTCTTTTGCAATTCAGGTTGGTTTCTAATTTTCCGTTCTAAAGCCAGATTATGGTTACTAAGCCCAAAAAAAAAAAGGTATCCGCTGCACTTTCAATATCAATCCATCTTTAGTCAAAATCATTTATTTTTTCCTCTCTTTCCTGAAACCACATAATTAATAGGTTTTTTTGGGTTAAGCTTACAATAATTTAAGAGTCAGTTAAATCAGCGCAAATATGACTAACATATGGGGCCATTTGGTGGGGTCACCTTCTAATTTGCTGGATTGTAAATGTAATTTGGCATGACCCATAATTAATATATTATTAACAATAGTAATAAAATAAAAACTCCCAAATAAAATCTCAGTTGGGCTACAACTAGGGATGACAATTGTACCCACAAACCCGTTCAAATCCACCCGCCAAAACCCGTCAATTGCAGGTAATTTTATCCGTTGCGGGTGGGTTTAATATTATAAATGAAAACCCGCACATGGATGCGGGTGGGTTTGGTATTAACGTTATATCCGGTGGATACCCGCATGGATATCCACCAAACCCGAATTATTTTTTCCAAATTTTTTTAATTTAATTTTAATCTAAAAATGTATAAAGAAAATAATGTCATTAATCAAATTACCAAATAGCCAAAGGCTCAAAGTTGTGACCCATCTCTTATTCTAAAGTCATAACCTAAAGAAAACTAAAGGCATTTCCCTTCGAATTAGTATTTGAAAATATTAATTTTAATTATTATTATAGGCATTGTGTTGGATGGGTGCTTATGATGGTGAATGAAATGAATATCTTCTCTTGGAGCTTATTTTAAATGATAATATGAAGTGTAATTATTATTTTTAGATACTAGTTTGTGTTTTTTAAATAGATTTGTGTAATTTATACTTAAATTTGAGAATTTGTGTTGAATTGATGTGGAAATTTTAATTTTTCATTTACATTGTTTAAATATAAAATTGAGTATGTTATATGGAATTTGAAGTTATTATTATAAATTTATATATTAAACATTTGTGATTTTAAATACGGAAACCCGTAAAAAATCCGCCGGATACTATTACGGATTTGGTAATTGTTAAAACCCGCTGCGGGTTGCGGGTGGATTTAATAATTTAAATTTTATGCGGGTTTGGATTTGATAATGACAAACCCACTGCGGACGGTGCCCATTACCATCCGTAGCTACAACGGATCATACCCAGTCAATAGCAAGGACTTGTTTGACAAATACCATTTTTGTTTCTTAGCCCGAAGATGAACAGCCTTCATGTTGATTTGATAAATCTCACAACAATAATATATATTTTATCGGGGAGCTAGCTACGGTACAGATTCTGTAACATACAGACCAGGATAGCCAGCCCCCCAATGGCGCCATTTGCTTGCTTTGTTTCCAAATGCTGGGACACGTGGAGTGCATGGAGTGGGGGATGTATGTTACAGAATCTGTAACATAGACTTCTCCATTTTTATCGTCATGTTATTGACCTAATATTGCAAATTATTAATGGCCTTTGGTCATCTCGAAAAGGTCATGGGTCAATGTTGCGCGCGGTGCCGGGTCAAATAACATCAATTTAAAAGTGCTGACGTCTATGCGAGTACAATCGCATCGCCCCCTAAGATTCAAGGAATTTGAACATCTCCACAATCACGTCCATGATCAGCCAAATGTATTCATAGTCATTACTGCTTCTCCATTCATTTTCCTGTATTGTTGCTCCCAACCATAGCCGCATATGACGGTAATTAGAAAGAAACATGAATCGTTAACCAAGAACAGGAAGCTATCTGAAATACCCACGTGAAAAACAGTGCTTCTACAGGTCAAAAAACAATAATAATCAAGTACTAGCAAAGTTTTAAAAATGTTTTGAGTGCTTTATTGCTTTATGTTTTTATTACAAAGAATTAATGCCTACAATTACAACTCACATGAAAATATTTATTAATATATTTATAATTAAATAATTATTAAAATAAAAAATTTAAATTTTAACCCTCTTAAATATTTGAAAAATGACTATTCCCCTCTCATTTTGAGAAAAAAAAAATATCTTTGTATAATTATTTATATAATTAAAAAAAAAAATTTATCCGTCACAATACTTTCACCGGGGCTTGAAGTGTTGCAGCTCAGCCACTGCTTTATGCTTTAAAAAAGATAATCTTATCTTCTTCTTTTTTAACTTTGTCAAAGGATTTTTTTTTTTTTAATAATGTTAAAATTATACATAGATTTCTCCTTATTTTTAATATTAGCATACTTCGATTTCGAACCTGATTTTTGGGTTGGGTTCGTGATTTTTTTTTAATTGTAATATTTGTGAAAATGTAATGAAATATTAAAAAAAAAAAACTACATGGTAAAATAAAGCAATAATAAATGAACAAAATGAATAAAGAAAGGAAGAAAAGTGAAACCAGCTCTGCCCGCCAAATTCTTTTCTAGCAATTAACGAACCATAACAAACAAACACACACACCCACCAATCAAAGCAAGGCGAATATGCCCAATGGCTTCACGTTTCCATCATCTTTTCAAAAACAGACTGGTCCCCACCAGCCCACACGGCTTCTGTAATTTTAAAATAAATTTCGATATTTAATGAAGTGGCGACCGATGGCATAAGCTCATCATTATTTCCTTAATTACGCCGACGGTGCGTATGGAGATAACCTACGCATCGCCCAGCTCCCAAAACCTCTCCTCTTCTTCACAACGCTCCTCCTCCTACGTCAGCATGCCCGCGGCGCGGCCCGTCAAGGTGATACCGCTGCAGCATCCGGAAACGACGTCGTCCTGCTCCGCTGCGTCGTCGTTTGGCGCTTTGGTCTCTAAACGGATAGGGAATTTTAAACGCATGACGTGGATTCAGTGGATTGAAACGTTGCTCCCCTGTTCTCGCTGGATTAGAACGTACAAGTGGCGTGAGTATTTTCAAGTCGATCTCATGGCCGGGACCACCGTTGGTATCATGCTAGTGCCGCAGGTGATTCTACTCTCTATCTTGTGTTCATATTACTTCCTTCTTCTTCTTCTTCTTTTTTAATTTTTGGTTGGTTTAATTTCTTTTTTTCTGTTTTCCAGTTTCTGTTTGGTTGCCGAGAAACGCCCGAAAAAGAAAAAAAAAAGAAAAGAAACTAATTAAATATTATTTACTTCTTTGCATGGCTCAGCTTTAATTTTTAAGTGATACAAGAGGATCAAATTTTCTTTCATTTTAGTTACTTTCCTGGCAACCAAACAAGTTTTCAACTTGTTCTACCTTTTCAACGCTCTCGTTTTGCCACGGAGTTTGGTGGATAAAATATTATAGCATTTAGTATGACGAAATGGATCTTTTACTCGTTTTGATTGATTTACCTTAACGTCAATCACTTAGCTTTAATTGGGTGCATTAGATTTTTCCTTTATTTTTCACATTCCAGAAAGCGAAATTTGAAAATCGAAAGGTATGACGATTTGGCTTTGGTATTAAAATGATAGGTTGGCAGTTTAGCCAAGAGCGTAACTTCAAGTGATTGAATAGATTTGTGTTCTAGTCTTCAATCACTATTTATTGGTCCATATCAAATGCTTGGGATTGTTAAATTACTTACACCTATCGTAATCAAGGATTAGACTTTTCTTTTCTACTATTCCTGCTGCCAACTACTTATAATTTGATTGGTAATATAAAATTAGGCTCTGTAGTTGGTCCCATTACGTAATTTTATTACTGTTTTATGCATTTGGATTGTCACAAAATTTTAGTTTTAATAGTCTCCAAATCTGCGTGGAAATGATTAGAGACAACCCATATTCCGAATTTGTTAAAATTGTAATTTATGTTTTGCACTCATTTCTAATCTGCTGTTGAGCAGGCATGCTTGACTATCATGACTGAATTTGTCATTATGGCCTTTTTGTCCTGTACTGCCTCTTTGGAATTTATTGCATCGCTCAGTATCTTGTGCTATTGCTTTTGTTGTTATTACAAAAAAATTTCTGCTGGAAGGAGTTTGGCTGTTGAATAAGTTATTTTAACTGCTGGACTTGATTAAGCAGATGAATTTGTGGGTTCTGTGTTTTGACTGCTTGTTGTAAATGACCAGGCAATGTCTTATGCAAAGTTAGCTGGGCTTCAACCGATTTATGGGCTATGTAAGTTGAGCACAATACTTTTGTTAACTTAAGTCATTATTTGCCTTTTGTACGGAAACCGTTCAATTTTCTAAGTCAGACGTAATGTACTTTTTCGGTAGAAAATTTAAGTGAGTTACAATGACTACCGGTCTTCAGATGTAGAGCTAATTCTGTATGATGCATAGGTTTGCATTTTGGGTAAAAGATAAAGATTCTAGAATCAGCATGCTGTAATTTCCAGATAATCGCTTTTGATCAATGTCAAATATTTGGTGGTGCCATCAGAACCCCTACTTGCACTGATGTTTTCTGGCATAATATTACTGCCAAATAGTTCCTGTGATTCTTACTGAACATCAATATATCTTGTCACATCGTCAGACTCAGGTTTTGTGCCGATATTTGTGTATGCCATATTCGGGTCTTCTCGCCAGCTTGCAATTGGTCCAGTAGCTTTGGTTTCTCTCCTGGTCTCAAATGTCTTAGGTGGAATTGCTGATTCATCTGATGAGTTATACACAGAACTTGCAATATTATTGGCTCTCATGGTTGGAATATTTGAATCCATTATGGGTCTCTTGAGGTACTAGCACTCATCTTTATCTGTGCGTAAGTAGTCACAAATTTGTTATGTATTTCACTTCTACCTCTCAATGTTTGTGCACGTTTGTGAATGAGTATTCCATGTGTGTATCTCCTGCCAAGACATCTGTGATAGGTGATTGGCCAAGTATACAAAATTACTTGTTCTAATTTTTGGAGAAGTAGTCTCTGAACCTTATTAAATTTGAAATATGCAGAGTCCTTTTGTTTTGATGGCAAAACATGTTATAAGGTCGACATTCTTAGTTTGCACAGTCATATCACTGAAAAAAAGAAAAAAAAAATTTGAGTAATAATTCAGCTCCATAGAGAAGCCACTTCTAATATTTTTATAGCACTGTCAGTAGATAGACAACATATTTCTGTGTTATCACTTTAGAGAACCATTTGCCGTGGTCATTGAACTTCTTTCCTCTGTAATTCCATTTTCTTCTTTCCTTTGTAACCCCATTTTCTCATTCGTGATTTTTTCATTTTTTTGATTTATTTTTTCTGTTGTTGGTTCTGTATTGTCTTTAAAATAGCTGATCATGTATCCATTCTCCTTTTTTCCCCCCAAGGCTTGGATGGCTTATCCGTTTCATCAGCCATGCTGTGATCTCTGGCTTTACCACTGCTTCAGCCATTGTAATTGCACTGTCTCAAGCAAAGTACTTTTTGGGATATGATGTTGCACGTAGTAGTAAGATTGTGCCATTGATCAAGAGCATAATATTAGGAGCAGATAAGGTATTCTTCTGTACATGTCTCCTGATTTATCTGAACGCTTGTTGATACTGTCTGCTATAGTTTCATGATTCAAACCTTTGTATGTGCCAAACTGGTTGCACTTGAGCAGTGTTTTACCTTTTTATTACAGAACGGTATGCAATCTCAGTTTTGGATTATCCTACGCGTGATCCGCTGGTTTCTTTTCTGTCTCTTGCCTTGTGCTACCACTCATTCATTCCCTCCTTTAACCACAGGTGGTGTTTTCCTTTTGTAGTTTTCGTGGCCCCCTTTTCTAGTGGGATCTATCATTCTTGCTATACTTCTGATCATGAAGCAATTGGTATGAAACCTTTTCCCTGTTCCTTTTATTTTTGTTTTTGCGGTGGGTTTTCTTTGACTAAATTCTTGTTTTGATGGTTAGGGAAAATCAAGGAAGTACTTGAGGTTCCTACGAGCAGCAGGTCCCTTGACAGGAGTTGTTTTGGGTACAACCATTGTGAAAATATATCATCCACCATCCATTACTTTGGTGAGAATGACATTAATGAAGTTCTCTCTAACCTATTGAATTTTACACTAAAAATTATCTATATTTTTGCTATTGGGTTAGTTAATCAGAATCTGCCACCTAAGAATTCTGATCTAGTTTATCATCAGTTAAAGTCCAGAAATATTTTCTCTCCAATTGGTCGTAGTTTAACAGATGTCACTGATACAGAATTGAAACATGTACACAGCCCTCTCTTACATATATTTGTTGGCCCAGTTTCCATTACTTAGATTTTTCTTTCTGTTTTTATTTTTTGAAGTGCCATCTATCAAAGTAAAATTATCTAATTCAATCATAGCCGTAGCTGATAAAGGATGCTGGGTATGTTTCAGGTAGGAGATATACCTCAGGGGCTCCCAAACTTTTCAATCCCTAAAAGTTTTGAGTGTGCAATGTCTTTAATTCCTACTGCAATTCTCATTACTGGTGTAGCTATCTTGGTAAGGATTTTATGGGTCATTTTGTGTATAATATCTTATTTCATTGATTCGAGCTGCAACTAACAATCCAGTTCCATTGCTTCTGATGGTAGGAATCTGTGGGGATTGCCAAAGCATTGGCTGCGAAGAACGGGTATGAGTTGGATTCAAATCAAGAGGTATGTTTTGTAATGAAAGGAAAGTTCCATTGCCTGTTGATAATCGTTTTATATCACAGTCTCCAATTCATTATCAGAATAGTTTAATCCCTGCTTGGCGCCCTCTTGAGGGGCATGCATGCATTTTAGTATTGACTAATGGTGCATAACATGTTTGATTTGATTAATTATTGGTTATAGGTATGTAAATGAAGGTGCCAGTATAAAGTAAACAATATAGAATCTTATTTTGCCTCCAGTTTTCAACCTTCTGTTGCATTTAGCAATGACCAATTTGACTACCGTTATGTAGGTTGGGATTGGGAGTTTGTCATGATTGAAAATTGAAACCTGTCCCTTAGGTGTCTTTGTGAGTTAGATCTCGTAACTGTTAGTTCTGAGTGTATCAGTTGGGATCAGAGTGTTTTGGCTTCTTTCTGTTAATATTAACAGTAGTCCTGAGCACTATGGACTTCTATGCTGTGTATGCTAGTTAGGAAATATATATAACTTGAATGGGATATGCTTTTTATTTTTCTGGGTAAGTTTTTAATATAGGAGAGTTATGAACTCATAAACCCAGAAATCCCACTACCAAAAGAGCATGTCTACTACATCTTAAGCGCATTATTTCTTACCATCTCTCCTTTTTTTGAACAGTTGTTTGGTCTTGGTGTAGCCAATATACTGGGTTCTTTCTTTTCAGCATATCCCACAACAGGTGAGACTTTACTGAGTTCTCTAGTGCTGTAAACAAGGTTAAATGTATTTGGTTCAAATTCCAGTCTAGTCATCAAAGATCTTTTTCATGTTCATATGTGCTAAAATATGCTACTGAAGGACAGGTTATTTTTTGAACATGCTACTAGGTTCCTTTTCTAGGTCTGCAGTTAATCATGAAAGTGGAGCAAAAACTGGCTTATCAGGAGTTATAACAGGCATAATAATGGCCTGTGCCCTTTTATTCATGACCCCATTGTTTGAACACATACCACAGGTTAGTTACCAGGTTGGTTTATTTGCTTGACAGGATCTTGGTTAAAGCACCATTTTCTACTTATTACATTAATTTATCAGCTTTTCTAGGTCTACGAAATGGTTGTTGTCAATTAGTGCAGCTAGTAAAATCTCTTGAGATGTTACAAGAGGTTTGGGGTTTAAACTGCACTCACATAGATAGGCATAGGGAGGCGATTTATTTTCTAGTCGTGCAATGTTTTTTGTTTTTCTTAAAAAAGATCCTGATCTAGGAAATTGGAAAGCTTTAAACTGATGGGATTTTGCTGCTGATATTTCTTATTTCAGTTATCTTCACATGTTTTTAATATCGAGTAATTAATTATGATCATATTAGTTTGAAATGCTAATTACACAATTTATTATCTTCATCACCTTGCAGTGTGCCTTGGCTGCAATAGTAGTCTCTGCTGTGATGGGACTGGTAAGTTTGCTAAACTTAAGTGCTGAAGGTTGATTCTAATAGGTTCACTTATGCTTTGCAATGTTAGACCATACAATTAATTACCTATGAGATATATAAGATCAATTCAATAAGAACAGATTTATATGCCCAATCGGTAATGAAAATCATACGTGAAAGTTGAACAATTTACACAAATTAGTATTGAAGTAATAGAATTTTTATGTTTTTATTATCAGCATTTTAGTCTCTTGCTCGGATGTACTTTCATGATACCTACTGGTGAAGTGTATTGAGTGCAACGATGTTATTTTGAATGTTTGTCATTTCAGGTGGATTATGATGAGGCTATCTTTTTGTGGCATGTAGATAAAAAGGATTTTCTGCTTTGGACCATTACTAGCATTACAACTTTATTCCTTGGTATTGAGATTGGCGTCCTTGTTGGGGTAAGAATTCAAAGCAGTTATGTAAAGTGGAATCATGAACATATCCGTGTATTGAAAAGAGATCATCTAACTCTTAATTGACTGAATTTATAGGTTGGTGCTTCACTTGCTTTCGTCATTCATGAGTCAGCAAATCCTCATATTGGTAAGTGGAAGGTTGTTTATGCATGTTACTACATGGACCATGGGAATAGTTATAATCTTCTGCATCATCTGTCATGCATACTGCCTTTTATTTATTATTTTATTTCCATCTCAATCCTTTTATCTGGTTCTGCCTTGAGTTTGCAGATTTTCTGGTTGGTCCATCGTCATTGTTATCATCTTTGTCAAAGTTTTCCATGATTGTAGTAATTGATGGTATTATCATAAATCATTATCTGTATAATGATTCTGCAAATTGCATTTCATACCTCATCTCTATGAGGACCAGCTACAGTAATCCTGGCTTTCGTTTCCTTTCCTTTCCATTCCTACACTCTTTTGGCTTAAAGTTTAACCTATGATGTCCTTTTTACCAATGGATATCTTGGGTTTATATTGGACAGATTGAAATTATGTAAAATTAGATGCTGTAGTGCCTTCACTCTGTGTTCTATTTTAGATGAAACTAAAGATTTACTAGTTTGACAATGCCCTGATTCTGTTAATACTCACCTTCAGCTTGATGTTTGAGACCGTAGAATATGCTTTTTCCTTGAGCAGCTGCTTATTTTATATTTGGTGTATGCTACAGCTATCTTGGGACGTCTTCCAGGCACTACTGTCTACAGAAACACTCAGCAATACCCAGAAGCATATACTTACCACGGAATAGTAATTGTTCGCATAGATGCACCTATCTACTTTGCAAATATAAGTTTCATAAAAGACAGGTGAAGATTTATGCTAACCAAAATCAACAAAATCCAAACAACTGGACTTGTCATCTCGCATCTTTTATTATTATTATTATTATTTTGGGATATTGTCTGTCAGATTCTTTCCAAATAAATAAAATAAAATTAAGTTCATCCAAATGTCTTCTCAGGCTACGGGAATATGAAGTTGATGTTGATAGATCGACAAGGCGTGGACCGGAAGTTGAAAGAATTTACTTTGTGATCTTAGAGATGGCACGTAAGTTGTACTTCTCCTATCCTTCGTGTCTGGTCGTAGAGAAGCACATATTTATATCTTTCTCTATGATTGTGCTCAAACACGGTGCTAGATCTTTACTTCTAAATATTAGCAATCTTATTTTAGTTATGAAGAATTTTTATGGCTGTTTTAAGATTTTCATGTCATAGAGAAGCATATATCTGGTTCTAATGGAAAATGTGATTAAGTTTTGTGTCATCCATGAAACTTCTTAAATCCTTTTCTTTATATATCAATGTTCTTAAACTTTAATGCAGCTGTTACCTATATCGATTCTAGTGCTGTTCAGGCCTTGAAAGACTTGTATCAAGAATACAAATCAAGGGGCATTCAGGTTGAGTATCGCACTTTATGACTACATGTTGTTCAAGAGCCTTATTTTAGAAAAATTGTGTGAATCATTGGGTTTGTTTTACAGATTGCCATTTCCAATCTGAATCATGAGGTTCTCCTGACTTTGTCCAAATCGGGTGTTGTTGATCTGATTGGCAAGGAGTGGTACTTTGTGAGAGCCCATGATGCCGTTCAAGTTTGCCTCCAGCATGTACAGAGCTTGAAAGAAACTGCTAATGCACCTAATCCTTTACCTGATGACAATCTAAGTTTTCTCCAGAGATTACTCAAATCTCGTGGGGAAGATTTATCAATTGCTGAGCTAGAGTCGGGTGCTCAAAGGCCTCCAGATTTCAAGAACACGGACCCTAAGTTGGAGCCCCTACTATCACGCAAGACGTGAATTTGCATTCTTGCTTCTCCCTCAAACATAAAATGATGCCAATTTTTAGCAAGGCACGTAAATGTCTTTTGTCCGGCTGCAGCCATTAAAATTTGATTGTTTCTTGTAGTTAGTCTTCCTTAGTGTAAAATGTAATGCCATATGCTGCAAATATAGACTTCGATTTCTTGTACGTAATTGGTCCATCCCCCATTTGTTAGGACTCGTGAGTATGTATTATTAGCAACAGATCTGATAATACCCTATTCTTTATCAAACAAGATTTTGTAATTAGTAATGTTCTCTTCTTTCATTAACTGTTTTATCTCGGTAATTAATTCTGTTACATAGTCAATTAATTAAGTGATTATATCAGCCCCTCCAATTTGATATTGCTGTTAGAAGCTAAATTGTCCCACATCGGATACGAGCGAGAAGCCCGTGAGGGTAAGGCGGTATAAATAATGGAATTGGTGCGACCCTAGAACTTGCCTTAAACTAATGAGTAAGGAAAACAAAGCGAGCGGTGAGAGCCGGTCGCCGCGCCATTGCAAAAACTGTGCGCAGGAATTTATGGAGGGGTAATAGGCTGGCCCGAGCGTTGACGCTGCTTACTTTCGCAGAACTCGCTTGGGCGGGCCTCCCAAAATTGGTTAACCCCACCCCCAAAGCCCAGTATCAAAATTTTCTCATGTTACTAACGGTAAAGTGACGGTTAGAAATTATGAAATTGAGTCTACAAATCTTGACGAAAACTTAAATGATTGGATGAGCTGATAGCTATTCTTCATTCAATTAGTGTCCTGATTGAGGCCTTGTATTATGATTTTCTTTAAAAATGAAAGGGGTGGTATGGATTGCTAGAACCCCATGAATGAATAACAAAATTACTGATACATATCTTGATAATCCTAGATGTCCCAGCTATTAATGAATGTGAAAGGGAGATGAATAAGCATTTTGGTCTAGTGAATGAGAATATAATTAGATGGGAGATAGAAGAAGAGAAAGAAGCTAATTCTAAGCATCTCTTATAGGATTCACTAATCAGTGGACTGATTATTGTCCCATTTTTTGTATGTATTTTTCCAAAAGAAAATGACTCAAATGATTATTCGTTCGCTGAAACCTAAAGTAATATTATATTATAGTAGCAATCACCATTGTTTTAATTTTAACTAAACCTAAAAATATCAAATTAGAATCTTTAGGGTGCATTTAGTATTGTTTTAAAGGGTTGTTTCTGTATTTATGTTATAATATAATTATGATTGGTTTTTCATGAATTTGAAAACGCGTTTAATAATTTATTTTAAAATTAGAATTTGGAAATACATTAAAAAAATATTTAGTAGTTTCTTTAAAATTAATAATAATATATTTTAAAAAAATAATAAACAAATAATGAAAATAGTAATTTTGCATATGTATCGTAAATCAGCACCGATATTCTCACAAAGCTAAGCACAAAGTTTTGCACAAAACGGTTCGTTTTGTATAAAGTATAAAAGCCATTTACACTTACAAGTAGCAACACCACACACGCACCGAACAAAGAGTGCAACAATGTTTCTCCCGTCTCTCTCTCTCTCGCTCTCATTCTCCCTCTTTTATCCCACACCACACCACAGTGCAGCAACCATACTAATGCTGATGATGTTACGAATGATACAAAGGTTCCCATTCAGAGGAACAATTGCTGCAGTCCTTGGCAATCATAAGCAATTTTGAAGAACCCAATCAAACCAAACTGAGAAGGTCTCTCATGTAAGAACAAAATTCAAGCAACCATAAGCAAAGCAATCAACATTAATCACCAAATTAATATATGCTCTGTGTAAATAATTTGAAGATCACGATATCCTTAACCAGAATAATAACCATTCAAAAAATCTATGAAGTCTCAAAAACATATTAATTAATCTTTAACAATTAAGCAGTCTGCATCTTTAATTACAAATTAATCTTTAATCAATTAAGCCGATTGTGTTGGGGGTTAGAGAGCGATGCAGCTAAGATCGAGAGAATGAAGACAACGGAGCCGAGAGAGTGAGGAAGATCGGAGCAGAGAGAGTGAGGGAAATCGGAGCCGAGAGAGTGAGGGAGATCAGAGCCCAGGGAGCCAGCTAGATGCTTCAAGCGAGAGACGAGAGAGTTGTCACAGTTGCTGCCTCGTGAGGGAGAACAGAGCTGATATCGAGCTTGTGTGCACACGGGAGAGAGAAAAATGTTGCTGTGTGGTGGGGGAGAAAGGAGGGAGACGAGAGAGAGAGATGGGAGGAACATTGCTGCATGATTTGTTGCATGCGTGTGTGGTGTTGTTGTTTGCACGTGTGAATGGCTTTTATATTTTGTACAAAACGAACCATTTTATGGAAAGCTTTGTGCTTAGCTTTGTGATATCATCATTTTCCATCGTAAATAGGCTATAATATTTTATTTTTTTTTTCTAGGACCCACCTGATTTGATTGGACATAAAAAGTAAAGGATGAATTTACTATGCGGTGGGGCCTAAAGAATATTATAATCTTTAGAAAACATCGAGGTAACGTTTCCTACTTTGCTTCTAAATTTTTGTAAAATAGGTGCAACTCACGGGCGGGTGGCTAAATGGCATAACAATATAATTTACATAAAATCAAAAATCGCGTCTAATAATTTAAAAATATTTAATGATTACTTACATTTGATTTATTCAAAATAATTTACATTAACTCATTATGTATCTTAATAAGATTCATAACTCATTCTCACCCAAAAAAAAAAAGCTAAAAATTATTGCCCCCAAGCACGTTTTCCTATTTTATGTGGCTGTAAACACTCCACTAAAAATAGGTAATTTTTAAAAACCTCCCCTGAGATTTGAGCTTGTTACAAGTAGATGGCGAGAATTAATTTATTTATAAAAAACCTCCTACCGTCAGTTAATTTTAACATTGACCGTTAGTTGACTGTATAAAGACAATATTATCCTTAACAATAGTTTGTAGATAGAAATGACTAAAAAAAAACTAAAATTGTTAGCTATTTTATCCTCTTTAAATTATTGATATTTTCTTAAAGTTCCTACAAAAAAGATAAAATTAAAAACTTGAAAAATTCTCTTTAAATTATTGATATTTCCTTAAAGTTCCTACAAGAAAGATAAAATTAAAAACTTGAAAATGAAATAGTCATAATCTTTACCTATGATATTGTAAATCTTTGGAATTGACAAGGATAAAATTGTCAAAAAATAGAGTTTGTGCTTTTCGCGCCAATAATTTTAGATTTTTTTTTAATTATGTCAGTCTATAAACTATTGTTAAGGGCAATATTGTCTTTGCATAGTCAACTAACGGTCAATGTTAAAATTAACTGACGGTAGGGGATTTTTTACAAATAAACAGATTCTCACCATCTACTTGTAACAAGCCCAAACCTCAGGGGAGATTTTTAAAAATTACCCCACCAAAAATACACCTTAACCTCCTACTTCCATAACATCAACTTTGGTTGCTGCCTTGATAATTACACTGAAAACTTTATGTTAACACTAACAGTATATTGAATATTAACTCCTCCTATGGAAGGACGAACAATAATTCACTAGCTAGAGAGGCTGCTGCTACTACAGTCCATATGTTTATTTGCACATTTTCCATCACTTTTTTTTTTGAAAGGTCAGTTTTTATCACTTTCTGTATATTCTTTTTTCATGCTTGGTGGTCTTCTCATGCCTCAAATGACATCAAAATTACAGATGACTTTTGATGTACACGGCAGAGAGTGTGCTTGTCCTGAACATGAAAACTGAACGAATGGTGATTAAACTCATGAGCTTCCCATGATTCCAAGCCAATGCACATTTGACAAGTCATCAAGCTCAATCAATAGTGATATCTCCAATATGGGAGAGAAATGAGATGAACTCACTACCCACCTAACAGTGCTCTGTCATGTGGTAGAATTGTGGGACCCATAGTAAATTTCATTAATTTTTTAAATATAAAATTTAATAGGTCTTTTAACAGGACCTATTGGTGATCTCATTTTAGAACCAATGTTTTGTCATGTGGTAGAATACCATTGGATAAGGTCACCACCTCATTTTATGAGTTACATGTAGTATATGTCCTTTTTTTTGTTTTTAAATTTGTATCAAGTTGCATTGATTTGACAACCTTAATGTAATATTGTTCCCTCTTTTCTTAATTTTTTTTTTAAAAATACATCTTTTTGTGTGCTCGTGATTTATACATGATATGATTTTATTAGACACGTGTCCATGCACTTTATTAAAGTTCCATTTAGTAAAAATTATTAGTAGAACTTTTACTAATAGGGAAGATTTTATTGAAAAAATTTTAATTGTTTGGTTGTAAATGAGAGTTTTTATTAAAATTGTAAAATTAATTTATTAGGTAAATTTTTTAAGGTTATGTTACAAAAAGAATGAAATAAGTTTGTCAAATAAATAAATAATATTTTAATATTTAAAAAAAATTCAACCTCTACTTTTAAAAATCTAAAATTTGAGTTTTTACTAATAGAGGTAAAATATCTTATTTAATTTTCAAAAGCTCTACTAAAAAAGTTACCAAACAACATTAAAAAAAATTAGGAGAAGTTTATGAAATTAAATAAGTACTTATGATTATTAAATAGCTATAACAAACATGCACTAAAATAAAGATAAGGATGAGGAGGGCATGCAAATATACATATGTAATTGGAGATGTGATATTTGTGTTGCATAAATTAGTAAATGTATTACTTGGCATAATTAATATAAAAATAATGAGTAGAGTATCGTTCCACATAAATTACATATACTATTAGCTATTAAAATTATTATGACCTTAATTTATTCAAATGAATGATTAAGATGACTAGAGTTGAGAAAAAAAATAAAATAAAGCAACTAAAGTTTAAATACGGATGTAAGCAATAACAAAAATTATCAAGAGATTAGAACACTATGACATCCAATTTCATTACAATCAATCCAATTTAATCATTCATGTATGATTATTACTCCTATTGACAGTGAATTTTCTTAAACTATTCAATATCATCTTTCGAGTAATATAAAAAAATAACCCCACATATTAACCAACTACAACTCTATATGAATTTAAATATACAATAAGTTCAAAGTTCTATGAAATTTATAAAGCTGCAAGAATCAGGTTAGCACACCTCTATCTCCCATGTAATTCATGGCATTTATTATGTAAAGCAAAAATATATAAATCTTCTCTTGATCTTATTAAGTATCCTTAAATAATTGAAATATTGGTTAGATATTTAAAAAAATATCATGCACAAAAATGAACACTAAATCATGAAATAATAAACTAAAAATAACATACATTTATATAATTAAATATTTATAGTTAGACTACATCGTAGTACTAAAAAATATAAAAATATAATTTCCACTTTTTTCCCAAATGCACTTATGATAAAAATATATATTCAAAATTAAGATAAAAATAGTGTAATAAAACAAAAAAAAAACTTAAGAAAACACTAAAATAATATATTTAATGTAAACACATCAATTTATATAAAATTACTCGAGACGAAAACATTTTTAATTACAAAACAAATCATTAGTTTGAATTGATTTTGTCTTTATGCAAATAAAATTGGTCGACCGTCACGCGGTCGTACTACCCCCCCCCCCCCCCCCCCCTCCCAAAAAACAAAAATACTGGCATGAGGACAGACTTAATGGGGTCGAAAAATTTGGACAGAAGGTCCCAATTGATATTTAGCCTACTTCTTGGACAATTTTATGTTTGTGCCCCTCAATTTAGAGATTCTTAATCATGACCACCCGAAGATTCGTAGTTTCTTCATTCTAGCCCCGCACATCGAACCAAAACTTAGCTCTGCCAATATTTGTTTATCATAATGGCTATGATCCTTGCCTTAAAGGAATATGGTGATACTTGATCGAGAAGGTCCTTTGATTCAAATCATGATCTCATTTGATTCCTGCTAGATGATACATAATTAGCTAGCTAGGAGTATTCAAGTTTGAGACCTGATCAAGATTGTCATCTATCGCGCATAGTTCTTTGTTTCTTATGCCGCCATTGGAACTCAAGAATGATTTTTCTTTTTCTTTTCTTTTTTAATTTTTGCCTTAAGGGAATATGGTGATAGTGCTGCACGATGCACTTGGATAAAAAAGACAAACCTGTCAAAAACTATAGGAACAAGAAATGATTTTTGATTTGTCAAAGAAATGTATTTATGTATTTCTGGAGATTAAGTTTTGTTCTAGCGACAGGTGCATGTGCAACATCGTTTGATGCTCATCAGCTCTTCAAGATTTCCATTAATTTGCCAACTTCTTTTTTGCTTTTTTGGGTTAAATCATAGAATAATCAAGTAAATCGACAAAAGAAAAAAAAAAAGAAGAAGCCATGATCAGTAATTGGAAAGTAAATAACAAAACTAGAGAGATCCTGAAAATTGGTTAAAAGGAATCCAAGTGGTCCTTCTCTATAAATCATAACGCAAAGATATGACAGTCATGAGCATGACTGCTAGTTATCGATACATGCATTTATTGAATTCTCTTCTAGTTCTAGAGAATTATTATTATTATTATTGCTAGCTAGTGTCTGTCGACAAATCACTTCAATCCATATGAAAGAAAAGTATGGACAAATTTTGTATTCTTTCGAAAAGAGAAAAATATCATATCATAGAAAATTAATTAATTGATTAATTATCAAAACTAAATAGGTTATATATGCAAGTTAGCATTTGGGTTGATAGCTGAGAAGAGAATGGAAGTATCTGACATAGGCAAAGGAAAGAGTATCAAAAGCTAGTGTTGGAGTAAGCCAACTGGGCAATGAAAATTTGTCTGTTTGGGGAAATGGAGGACCCGCAGATCACGTGGAGTGGAGAAGGATGAAACCCTAATGAGCAATGAGGAATCCAACAAGAGTACAAAACAATTGTCATTTACAAATCTCCTCTAATCCCTTCTCAACCAATTAGCATTTATCTCCCACGTGGGACTGCAAAACCCATCTATCCCACCACCACCACCATCTCACACTTTGCATAATGCACCGATGAATGATCATCTCTCACTTTTTTTCTTATATATTGCTCCCTGCATTACATGTACGATCATGCAACTTGCATCAAACCAAACCCCTTATCATATATTTTCTGATCTCTCTCTTTTACCCTTATATATCTCTACATACATTTTTTATTTGATCTCTCGCTTTATATAATTTGGACTAGCTGCGAGAGTATCATGGGGGAGTCTTCTGCTTCTTACATACACATGGTAACTTTACTTTAGTTGATTAATTAATGATTTAATTGATCTTTTTTCGTGTTTATATGTTTTATCGGGTTATCCTAAGTTTTGATTACACGTGATGTTCATGATTTTGGTGTAATTAATAGGTGCAGCACTTGATAGAGAAGTGTTTGATATTCCGCATGACAAAAGAAGAATGCATGGAAGCTCTCTCTAAACATGCAAATATCAAACCTGTCATCACCTCCACTGGTAATAATTACTTTCTAATTTTTCTTGCTCTCGTGTTGTCATGATCATGCGTTGAACATATATATATATAATCACGCAGGATCAGATGTTTTGCTTAAACAAGTTCCTTTAATTTAATAGGGTTGGATATAGTTAAGTAATTAATTACCTTTTTCGACTTGATCATAGTGATCACTCGTACGTATTCTATCAAAGCTGTCATGCAAAACAGATCAAGCTGATAGAAGCCCATCTTTAAAACAGTAATGAAGAACTATAATTAGAAGATTTTGGATTTTCGCCTTACTTTGCTTTGTGACCAAGCGTCTTCGCCTAATTTTAGTTTGCTTCATGATCACGTTTTTGCGTTTAATGTTATTCACTATCCATATATAAAATTATGACCTAAGACGGATATGTCAAGTTTAAGGTTTTTGTATGTGCATGGTTTTTTTTTTTTTTTGGGCCAAAAAAAAAAGAAAATGATACAATCGAAAGCGTAATCTGGTGAAACTGTAGACTTCTACGCGCCTACTAATATTTGGGGAGCATGTCCACTTTACTCAAAACATGTAAGAGAAGTCATACAGATTTCTAGTCCTTAAGAGGGATTTCAATCTTTTTGTTGATAGAGCGGCTTATCAGTCTTGCTATATATGCCCTTGAAGTGACTGTGCATGGACACTGCCGCAGATTTTTCTAATCATAAACTTTAATCTGTTGTAATTTAAAGGGCTAATTAATACTAATAATTTGCATGCAGTTTGGAATGAATTAGAGAAAGAAAACAAAGAGTTCTTCGAGGCATACGCGCAATCTCAAAGCAAAGAAGATCGAATGTCCGAGGAAGAGACGAATCAAATGATCCAGAAGATGATCTCCACTAATTCCTCCAAATCTCAAAACGACTAAGACCAAGATTAAACTTAATTCCCCTAGCGAATAACTCTTTGAAAACGATATATAGGTATAGAAATATATATGTATATATCCTCTCTCGCTCTCAAATAATTAATTCAGCCAAAATCGTAACAACTCTGGCCAATGTTGGTCCCTTTAGCTCAAGCTTAATGTTGTACTTATATTGAACCAATCAAACAAAATGGTCATCCTGTAATTCCGAATTGACATCAATGTGGTGAAATTTGATTGGATGTGCGGATTGTGTTCATATGAAGCTATTTGTGCGTTTATATGAACATGTTTTGGTTGGTATGGTGATGCGATGCTAATGACACCTGGAATCTTCCTGTTGCGTCGTGGTACAAGGTTATATTTGTCTTTGTGTTGGGTAAGTGGACAGAGAATGGCATGTGATGTTATTAGTCATTTGGTCATTCAGCAAGTGTTAATAGTAAATGAAGCAAGATATAGTGGTGTGGGGACTCAGCATCTTTGTGTTTGCTATATATATCGTCGCAATCATGTACTTTTGCTTTTAGCAATTGATGAAGGCGATGCTAATTACCGGTTTTAATTGTGTAAGCCGTTCGTCGAGTATCATCTTTTAAATTTCTTACCAGCTTTTAATTCATACGGTGAAATGTGTGTCGCTGGACGATAGTCGAGGACTAAAAGGAATTAACTTTCTTGTAAATTACTTACCATGACTTTCATTTCATACTGTGAAATGTGTTTCATCGGACGATAATCGAGGATTAAAAGGAAATAACTTTCTTGTAAATTTTTTATCAGCTTTCCCTTCATATGGAAAAATGTGTTTCATTAATTGAATGATAGTCAAGGATTAAAAGGAATTAACTAAAGATTGATGAATTACTACTCTTGGGGAAAGTCTTGGGTGGTACTCGACATCGTTACATTGGCAAATCTTGCACTACGCCATTAACTTACCCCAATGATATCAAAAATACCAAAAACCAAAATTTTAAGATTTGATACACTTAGTCATATTTTGTATATGTTATATAAATATTATCTATTTCAAATTTTAATATTAAATATACTGTAGCACTTTGGTAAATTCTGCATTTGCGCCATTAATTTGGTGAATCGCATTTTGAGTTTGAATCCCGGCAGTGGAATTAATTTTCAATTTGGTATTTTGGAAGCCCAATGTTATCAAAAGTACCAAAAACCAAAAATTTTAAGATTTAATACACTTATTCAATTTCTGTCTTTGTTATATAAGTAATATATGTTTCAGATTTTAACATTGAATCCACCATAGCATTTTGGCAAATTTTGCATTTGCACCATTAATTTGGTGAATTAAATTTTGAGTTGGAATCCCGACAGTGAATTAATTTACAATTTAGTAGGTTTCTATATTTGTAATGTAATAACACCCTGAAAGGAATATGTCTTCTCTCTCATGAGTTTTCTCTCCCTGAGAAATCTTAGAGAATAGAAGTTATAACTGAGCCTTTATGGCTAGTTGAATCGCTCTTATTGAGTGTTCTTTTTCTTTAAAACCATGCTTAATAATAGTTTAGTGGTTTTCACTCTTTCTTAATTTTTTTCAAAGCATCTAAGGAATGGATTATTCTATGATTGCAAACAAACAAGGTGTCATAACTGCATCAAGTAAGGTTTGGTTGGTAGATATGCAAAATTTTAATGGAGACAGAGGAGTTAATTCGAAGGTGCAAGTCAATATCTTGGAGGAGGCAGAAGAAAATAAATTCTCTTTTGAAGGAAAAATAAAGGAAAAGGGGGTCCAAATAGTGGCTGGATGTCTAGTTGGTAAGGTGCTACATATAAGAGGAGTAAACGTAGAGGAGTTGAGAGCTACTTTAAACTTGGTGTGACAAACAAAAAAGAAGTGAAGATTGAAAATCTCAGGGATAATATTTTTATCTTGAAGTTTAGGGAATGAAGCAAATAAAAAGAGAATTCTCACAAAAGGACCATGGCACTTTAATCAAGCACTGTTATGCTCAAAGAACCAGATGGCATTGGAGAAATTATAGCACACTCTTCACACACACAACATTTTGGTGCAAATTAAAAATGTTCCTATTATGTGTATGGATGAAGAAATTTATACGGGAATTGGGAAACTTATAGGCAAGGTTCAAGAAATGGACACTTATAGGACCGTTGATTGTATGGGGCAAGTTATAAGAATGATAATCTTAGTTGATATTACCAAGCCCCTGAAGAAAGTTCTATTTATTGAAACTGAAGATGGGAAAAAATTCCAGTTGCAGTGGAGTATGAGAAACTTTCAAATTTTTGTTACTTTTGTGGATGCCATGGACATTCAAACAAAGAATGTGCTAAGTACAAGGGCAATAAAAAAAAAGGATCTTGATTATGGACCATGGCTGAAAACACTGACTTAGGTGGAAAAGATAAAATAGAACAGAGCAAAAGAACGATGGGGTACAAGAATGTAATGAGGAGGAGATGAAAATCCAGGAGGGTGGTCATAAGTTCACGAGATTAAGGTAGCGTACTTAGCCATTGTTAAGTGAACCAAAATAACTAGGTCAAAGTTTAGTTGAACCATAACAATGCAAATTGGATTAGGAGACACATTACAGAATAGGTATCGTGAACCTAGTAGCTTAAGAGCATTTAATGAAGGATAAAGACACATTGAGGAAGAAAAAAAAACAGCTTAAGGCTAGGAAATACAGCTGAAGGTCGAAAAGATTTTAGGGATTAGAAATTAAAAACGGGAAAAATAGGAGAAGAAGAAAAAGAGGGAAAACATAAGAATTTCAGAAAAAATATAAAAAAAAAAGAAAAGAAAAATGCAGGAAATGTAATAAAAGAGGGCGACAATGTTGTGCGCCAAGAAATGGGTCAAGATGAAGTAAACGTAGAGGAAATAAATGATGGGTCTGGAAAGAACCAAGTTAAGTCGAGAAGAAGAAAATAGAGGCATCAAACAAGGCAATTTGAAGATATGCAAAACTCCAACAGCAAGTCAGTTTTAACAAAAAGACAAAATTGTGAAATGGGTTGGCCAAGCCTAAAATCAAAGAGAAGCAAAATATTTATTCAAGCAAGCTGACAGTTACTAAATACAACTTTAATTCTCCCCAAGCCAAAATCAAATTGAGGTGGGAAGCTCCAAGTTGAGATGATATGGAACTCTCCACTACAATCACAGAGGAATTAACGGCGGAGGCTAGTTGCTATCCCCACCGACAACCATAAGGCTCATTGGTCAGAATCTTTGGGGATTGGGGAAGGATCGGGTATTTTGAGAAATCAAAATGGTCCTCTATGAGTAAACACCAAAATTTTGCTCGTGTAAAACAAAATTGATGGGGCAACAGTAAGACACCAGTTTTAAACTTTCTAAACTACTTTGCAATAAGTACTTGTGGTAAGGAATGGGGTTGGGAATGATGTGGAATGAAAATATAGTAATAAAGATCAAATCTTACAGCAAGCACCATATAGAGGTTGTAGTTTAAAGTAATGACGGTAGCTATTGGAGATGCACTAGTGTGTACGACAACCCAAAATAGAGGGAAAAAACCAACATGCACACTTGGGAATTAATTAGGAGGTTATCAGGTCTGTCATAACTACCTTGGCTTTGTTTTATGGACTTTAATGAAATATTGCATGTAAATGATAGTGGTCTGATTGATCTAGATTTAGAGGGTACATTTTTACCTGGTGTAATAGAAGATTTGGCCCATATATTATTAAAGAAAGACTAGATAGAACATTTTGCTGCAACAATTGGGGTAATAAGTTTTATTGCATGTTTAACACATTGAAACCTGGAGCTCAAACCATTATCATGTCATTGTGGAAGTGGTGGAAAGAGGAAAAAAAGCTAGTTATAACAAAAGAACTTTCCCGAGGATGCACTATTAAGATATGTGGAGCCTAAACGAAAAATGTCAAGACACAGTGAGAAAGAAATGGTGGGAAGGGAAAAAAATGTGAAGAAGTTAATTAATGAGTTGAAAAACATAAGGAGAAGTTATGATCACTATATCAATAGGGATAAAATCAAAATGTTAGAGAAACTAATTGACAATATGCTAATCGATGAAGAAATATATTAAAAGCAAAGATTTAGAGTTGATTGGTTGCCAGAAGGGTACATAAATATAAAGTTTATTTTCATGCCAAGGCTACAATAAGAAAGCGACAGAACAAAATATGGAGTGTTAGATGAAAATAGAAATTGGTGAGAAGTAGAGGTAATAGAGAGAAGATTTTGCAAACACTTTGCAAACCTTTTCATTATAACAAACCCATTATGACAATAAAAGTAGGTAGCCTTGAAATACATACTGAGAAAAGTGACTACATAGGTGAATGAAGAGCTGAGCAGACTATTCAAAAATGAGGAAATCAAAGAGGCACTCATTCAAATGTGTCCAACTAAAGTACCAGGACTATATGGTTTCCTTGTAACTTTCTTTCAAAAACACTGGAAATCTGTTAAATAAGGTGTCATAGCAACATGTTTACACATTCTCGACAAGAAAGGTAATCTAGCTCATTTCAATTATACTTACATTGCCTTTATTCCAAACGTAGAGAAACCAAGAGATGTAACAAAATAGAGACCTATTAGTTTATACAATGTTATATATAGAATTATAGCTAAATTTATAGCTAATAAACTGAAACAAATCTTGCATGTTGTAAAATCTCTAAATCAAAGTGCATTCATATCAAATAAACTCATCACAGACAATATCATTATAGGACATGAATGTTTACACAAAATTAGATTAAGGATAAGAATAATAGGTTAGTTATAAAACTAGACATAAGTAAGACCTATGATATAGTGGAATTAAGTTTCTTAGAGCATATCATGCATCAGTTAGGCTTCTCTAAAACCCGGGCTGAATTGATTATAATTGTATCTCTACCTCATCTTTTTCTATGCTAATTAATGGTGTACTAAAGGCTTGATTAAGCTAGAAAGGGACTTAAGACAAGTTTGTCTATTATCCCCATACTTGTTCATCATTTGTGCAGAAGCATTTTTCAATTTGTTGATTCAAGCAGAAAATAAGAATTCATCTAGGGACTTAAGTTCAATACAGAGATCTCTATCATTCATCTCTTATTTGCTGATGATAGTCTGTTTTTCAGTGGAGCAATAATGGGAGAGTCCAAGAATTTGAAGTAAAATTTTTTATTATTGTGCAGTTGCATCTAATCAAATTTTTAATTTTGAAAAATCATCCATGTTCTTCAATGGAAACACTTTAGCTAGCCAGATAACCACAATCAAAGACATTTTTCAGCTTATTTTTGTATTGAAGCATGAAAAATACTTAGGATTGTCTTCTATGATTGGTAAAAAGAAAGCCAGTTTCTTTTTTTTTTTTTTGATTAAAAGGGGCTCAAGCAAGCGAGCTAAGCGGGAACAAGGCGGGGTTGAGACACCCCAAATAAGTCTTGTAAAATAATTGAGTAAATACCCACAGGCGGGCTAGAAAATAAATGCAAACCATGAGGGTGTGAGTGTGCTATATTCGCCATAAAATCTGCCGCCGAATTTGCTTCACGATAAATATGGGATTTTGAGCAAAATCTCAAGTTGTTAAAGTAAGTTGTTTTCAAGTGAAGACAATGAGATCTTAATTAAAGTAACGACTCAAGCTGTACCAACATATACAATGAGTGTCTTCAAACTTCCTACGATTTTATTTGAGGATATTCAAAAAGCAATTTCAAGATTTCAATGGGGAGAAAAGAAGGATCAGAAAAGAATTCATTGGGCAAAGTAGGAGAGACTATGTCAAGCAAAAGGTAGAGGAGGTCTTGGATTTAGAGATTTTGCTAGCTTTAATCAAGCCTTGATTGCTAAGTAAAGCCGGCGGATAATCCAATATCCAGAGTCTTTGATGACAAGAATATTACAAGCAAGATACTTCAAGGATGTTGATTTTTTACAAGCTAAGTTGAGATCCAAACCATTCTTCATTTTGAAAAGCATGTTTTTGGGGGAGACAAATCATTCATAGAAGGATGAGATAGAGAATCGAATTAGGTAAGAGTGTTAAAGTATATAAATCCATGGATACCAAGACCACAAACTTTCAAGCCCATCTCAATTGCAACTTTAGATGTTGATTACACAGTAGCAAAGCTAATTGATGACAATCAGTAATAGAAAGAAATATTGATTCACTAGCACTTTAATTCCAAGGATGCAGAAAAGAACCTAAAAATCCAACTCTCAAACAGCCCACAGCCAGATCAAATCTTGTGGCATTATAATAAGAAGGGTCATTACTCGATTAAGGGTGATTATCAAATAACTATAAAAAATTAAGTATCCTGAATTACCAAGCTGCTCTAGCAACACCCTTGGACAGTAAAATGTGATCTACTCTATTGAGCTACCAAAGAAAATCAAGACTTTTATGTGAAGAGCTGCAAAGAATTTGCATTCAACGGCAAAAAATTTATGGAAAAGAAAAGTATTACAAGATCTAACATGCCTGAGATGTAAAATGAAGGCTGATAATATTAATCATGTTGTCATGGACTGTAAAGTAGCAAAACAAATGTGGAAGTTGACTCATTTTATTGAAGAAGTGCAGTTATTTATCAACGAATATTTGCTAGGCATGATATAAGAGATACACAAAAAGGAGAAGAAAAGAGGAGATGAGATTGATAATTGTTTTATGATGGAAAACACGGTATAGAAGGAGTGTTTTTTTTTTTGTTGAAAATAAAGAATAAGATCCCCAAACTTCTGCAGCCAAAGCTGAAGCTGTTGTTAAGACGTAAGCAAGAGTTAAAATGGCAAGAACTGCACTAAATAGAAGATCAAGTTAGATTCCTCCTCCACAAAGGTACTTCAAATTGAATGTTGATGTAGCAATTAATAAAGATAAACATCAAGCAGGCCTTGGGGTGATGATCAGAGATGATGAGAGAACAGTGATAATTGCAGCTAGTAACCAAACAATGTTCTATGGATATGTAGCTCAAACAAAAGCAGTAGCTATAAACCTTGGGATTCATATTGCAAATGAGGCAAACTTGCTTCCATTAGTTGTAAAAACCAATGCCAAGAGGTATTTGATTTTGTATTACACAAGAAGAGCAGTAGAACTGAAATTTTTTGGAATATTGTTGAAGTTTAGAACAAGATACAGTGAGTCAACAAGAAGGTTAAAATTCAACATATTCCAAGAGATTATAATGCAATTGCCCATGCTCTAGTTAAGATAGCTTTAGCTAGTGGTGATAATTGTGTTTGGAAGAGTTTATTTCCTTATCAAATTATGACTGTATCATTTAATAAAAGTAAATCTATCTATAAAAAAATTTCAATTTAGTATTTTGGAAACCCAATGCTATATAGAAAAGCCCAAAAACATAAATTAATATTTGATTTTTTACTTTTGAGTGGTGAGATTTAACCCCCTAATTATATCTCACAAACCCCCACTTTTCAATTAACTGCGTTAAAAATTTAAATTAATTTTTATCTCTCAATATACCCCACTTAATTCCTAATTTACCTTTATTATAATTTTTATCTTACTTCATGCACCAATCTATAAAACTTATAAAATTATTTTAAAAAAGAAAAATATTCTCATAATCGCCATTGTAACAATGGAAAAGAATTTAATAATTCCAGTAAGGATTGGACCACGAACCATGCCCAGTCAATCCTGAAAAATCAAATTATCATGCTAAGTCTATTAAGCCCAAAATGAGTATAGAAATACAAGAATTAGCCAAGGGGGGAGACATGATAATTCTAGTTAGAATTTCCAGCAAGTGCAACTACCTTCTTCAGCATGCGGACATGTGGTGTTTACAAATTCAAGAAATTATATATTTAAAAATTGTAGTTAGTTTCAATTTGTATTGGCTTTTCCGGTTCTTTGAGTATCTTGACTGGTTGTTTTTTGTTTACAAATTGGAGAATTTATGCATTTCATCATAGTTGTGAATAGTCTTCCAAGTGTTTGTCATTTATACTGAATGAATAAAATTATTAGTTTCATTCTCTGCAAAAATGATCATTACTGTTTTTTTTCTATATACAATATATGAAGTTTTGCAACTGCCGAGCAGATTTTGACCACCAAAGTGACCAAACTTCTTAATAAGCATGCATTATGAATCTATCAAATTAGAATTAGGTTCAAAAGCAGCTATTGTAATTCTCAAGTAACCCTTCTGATGGTAATTTCCTTGCTCATATCACATATTTAATAGTTTTTTAACCCATTTACACTTGCAAGAAATAACAAAAGTAAAAACCAATTAAATCTTATTTATTCATATATCAACATTCAGATATAGCTCTTCTCAAAAGAAGAAAAAAAACATCCAGATATAGCTTCCTCTTAATGAAATACTCAGCAGATAGTACAAACTTCTCCAAAGCAACAACTGCCTCGCTTTAGTTAACACAACATAAGAACTTTTCATGACTTTCCTTTCCCCATTAATTCCTTTCTAATAACAATCGGTTTTAACGATTTGAGAAAACCAGGCAATTAAAACATCGACATGATATCTAATAGCGCAAATAAACTAATTTTCATAGCTCTAACTCCAAATATTGTAACAATGGGTAGTTGGGGACTACATTCAACTAGTGGCTCTGTATCCCCTCTTAGTGTTAATAAGATGTTGCAGTTTCTCTAGATAAAATTATAGTTTCTAAATAATATATGAACTTAAATACTTATTACAAAATAACTTGCCCAAATCATTTAAAAAAACAATAAATAATGGAAACACTTGTTGATCATCCAAGTCAATTGTGTCTTTGGTTGCTACATTAGGTACTAAATCTTTAAAAGCAATAATGTTCCTATCATATGGAGTTGCCCATCCTTCTGCTACAAAAGAATGATATTTTAACCAACTACTTGCTATTGGTGGCATCGGTGAACCTGGATTCATGAATACCTATAATAAAAAAGCAAAATATTGAAAAAATCATGGTTAACAAGTGTTAAAAAAATATTTTTTTTTTCTTTTCTTAGAGGGTCGTGGTATGAAATAATAATTATTAACAAAAAGTCTAAAAATCTATCTGTATGAAATGAGAGTTGTTAATGAATCCAATTGCAATAATCTTTTGAGAGAGCCGTGGTAATGGAGTTGATCTGAGTGGAAGAAAAGTAAGACACTGAAGTTGAGATAAGAATATCAGCACAACATTATATTTATAAGCGATAAGATATCCTGCTTCAGGGAAGGTCATCCAATAATCATTTGATGGATTGCTTTCAAAATATGAAAGTGATTGTAGAATCTCATCAGATCTACTTGCATACTTAAATATTTGGGTATAGTCATCAAAGTGGCTTTTTAATTCATCAATTAAGTCACTCCTCACTTGAATCCAATTATCCTCACCCAAACCAATTAAATCAGCCACAACACGAAAGCCACAATTACCATCTGCAACAACACTTTTAACATGATGTATATATGGCCACAATCCTTGTGGAAATGAATTAATGAAAGAAGAATGCTTAGGAAGTTGAGACTGATGCACCTTTTTTCTTTGTCGTAGTTTAGATTGTACAGAAATCTTACTTGAAGATAAATGTGGAGAATGACTATTCAGTGCAGATAATACATGTTCAAATTTGGATGGATCTCGACGAGTAGAATTATCTGCCTTTGAAGAAGGTTGACCTCGTGTTCTTGCTTTAGCTTTTGGCTCAATAAGATAAGTTGATGCTGGATTTGCTAGTTCTTTCAACTTCTTCAAAATCTATAACTTTCCAGTGTAATCATTATTATTAAAACGCTTCAAAATCATCTCCATCTCAGTTGAACAACTTAAATCTGTAGTTTCAGCTTTGGTAGTAGGTAATAAGTCTAGTTTCTTCCAATGTGGATGTATAGAAGACAAAGGAATAGGTCTTCCTTCACGCTTATACTTTGCAATCTCATGTGCACATGGAATTCTATGAGTGCGTCGAACTACACATCCACAAGCCAATGGATCTAGACCAATATAATCAGCTTGTTTAGACTCACAATCTATCCTGTTGAGCGCATTTCGTGAAACAAATCCTCGCAATTCCTTGAAAATTGAAGGTTTGAAATCATGTTGCATTGTTTTATCTCTGTATGCTACAGCTCTACGAAAGCATGGATTTTAGTCCATAACCTCTCAAAAGTTCCTCGCGATGATTGTAGTTGCCTTTTTAATGCTGAATGAGATGTCTTAACCCTGTTAAGAAAATACCAAAAAAAAGTTATTTTTTCAATAATAAAATTAAATATAAGAATATATTTTAATGAATATTTACCTGTTTGAGGTCGTATTTCCTAAATGCATCATTGAATCAGTCCAAGCTACAACAAATTTTTCCTTGTACTTATCCAGCCATGTGTTTTTCACATAATTAATAGCTTCTTGATAGCTAACAAATTCACTCTCCAAAAGTCTTAGGTGTAGCATATAATGGTCTTTTGTGGCAGATAGTGCTAATATATTCCAACTAGTAATGAAAGATTCCCATACCTCATTAGTCTCAAATAACTTCTTACAATTAGCTAAAATGTTTTTTGAGATATGCCATTTGCACAGAAGATGAGTTGCAGTTGGGAAAATATTTTGAATAGCATTCATTAGTGTTACCTCTCTATCTGTCACAATTACACTCGGCAACATATTATTATCCATAAAACCTTTCAATTTATCCAGTGCCGAACTGTAGTTATCCTCCCGCTCGCGTTCAATATTTGCAAAACATACTGAAAATGTCATCTCAGTTGAGGTGACATCAACCACCTCTAGTAATGGAAAATCATACTTGTTGGTCTTGTATGTGCAATCCATAATTAACACATGTGGAAATGCTCGTAATAGGTCAATTGCAAAAGGATGAGCCCAAAATAAGTCCTTAACACTGTCTGTATCAGCATCACTTCAATACCACTCAATGTAGTTATGCTCAGTCAATTTGCTCATGAGTAGTTGCATCTTTGACCTACCGGCTAGTTCTTTAACCTTGTATCTATGTCTTGCATTGTAAATAGACCTCATAGTAGTAGCATTATATATATCTCTTTGCTTTATCGTATATAGTATATCCTTTGGCCTTGCATTACTTTTTGACATATCAATCAATAAGTTGTTCTCTTTTTCAGTAAGTCTGCCTGCATATGAGTGCCTCTCAAGATGTTTTGCTGCAGGATGGTTATGTTCTGCACATATCACTTTCAAAACCCAACAATTGTCATTTGCCAAATATTACCCTTTTAATCTGAATGGACAATTGCATTTTTTTTGTTCCAGTTGCCTTAGGACATTTTGGCTTTTGACCTTGACTAGAAACACACTTGTAAGCACCACTTCTTTCACAAGCGAAAATTATTCTTGGATTTCTATCATGTGCACTTACATCTGACTTTTTTATTATAATGAAATATCCATTTCTCTTGCCAGCATTTCGCGTTTACTCAATTAATTCTTTTCTGCTATTAAAAACCTAATCAAAACAAAATTATAGTATATCCAATTAGAAAGGTTTGAATAATATTAATTAGTAATAAAAAATTAAAAAGTGAAATTTAGCTATCTACCTTGTTAGTGGTGAAAACACAAGCACAATCATCTACAATGTCCGATTCTCTTGTGACATTGTTTCCATGATTAATAGGTTTTTCATCCTAAAATTTGTCAAAAACATAAAATTATTAGGGTGCTGAAAATAAATAGAATACAAAAATTAAAGGGAAAAAAACTTTAAACTTACTTCTTCTTCATCCGCTAGTGAGTACTGCAAACTAATTTCTTCCATAGTTACAAAAGCAGAGAGTATACAATATATGAAAAGAGATAACAATTTTAAAAGTTAGATTCTAGGGTTTTATACAAATTTTAAACGAACTCGCTTTTCCCTTTACTAGAAGAAGAAGACAATCAACCATGGGTCACTCGGCAGAACTTTCACTCCAAGACTTACAGGTTCAGTTGTCGCGCTTTGTTGGGTTTATGGGATCATGCAATAATTAGGTAATAAAGGCTCATATGCTACAAACAATACTTCCGTAGCAATGATAAGGAGATGGTTTCATTAAATGCCACTAAACCAATAATCAGGTAATATAAGGACCATCCTTATGGCCTTTTGTTTCATCTATGATGCTTGTAGGGAATTTCCATTTCTCAAGGATTGTTCTAAGAAGATTTGACTGAACATTTAACAAAGCAATTGTTGGCTAAGAATATTATTGATTATAATTAGGGTTTAATCAATTCTCACCAAAAAAATTAAAAAGTTATAAGAAATTAGGGTTTAAAAAATTAGACTAATTTTATTAATTATTAATAAAAATTATTATGTGGGTGTACTTCAAAACTATTTATCCTTTTAAGTCATTTCATTTAAGGATAAAATAAATATTAATATAAAAGTAATTAGTGGGGGTTGGTGAGATATAATGAGGGGGTCAAATATCACCACTCTTGATTTTTTTTTATACAAATAATATATTTATGTTAAATTTTGACATTAAATATACCGTTTGGCAAATTCTACGGTCCGAATCTCTATAGTTACATTAATTTTGGAGGCCTAATGTTATCAAAAACCCAAATTAATATTTGATACACTTATTAAATTTGGGGTCCCTCTATGATGCCGTAATTTTTTTTACGGTATCAATAGTGTAAGCAATATAGACCGTTAGATCTAATCAACGGTATATATTATTTTTATTAATGAAAATTTTTCATTATTTGAAAATTGTGTTAACCGGTTAACAAACCTATAAAATAGTTAATTTTAAATTTAAAATAAAAAAGAAATAGAGATACAGTAAAATACAATCCCTCTTTATCTCTCACGTTCATATTTTTATAATTGGATTCTTTAAGATTATCTTTGTCTCCTAATGATTAGATGAAAGAGATTCGATAAATTTCTCTTAATAAATATTTCGGTAAGTTATTCTTGAATCCATTTTATAGTTTTAATTGTATTTTCAAATCAAAATTTTTTAATAACGTAACAGCTCTATTTTTATTGTATTGCCAATTTATTGCCTTGAGTATCTGCAGCTATGGTTTAAGGTCTGTCCTACGCTACTTACAATCATTCTATAACGTGCCTTTACAGGCGGCTTAGAGGTTCGTGCGGCTCACAGATTGCCAGCCATAGAGAAAAAGTAAAAGGGGAGAGAACCATAACGCAAGGTGCAATGCAAGTAAGATACAGAATCTTTAATGTCATGTGCTGTTTTCTTTCATATATCTTTTGGTAATGAAAAGTTAGTTGGTCGGCCATGTTGCAATTTTGCTATAAGTTTGGATTTTTTCAAGTTTCATCATGTATAGATAAACTTAGAGTTCCATATTTATGCCAGCTGCGAATTCCTTTAATCATTTAACTTTCTAGCTTTTTTAATTTAGGAAAGAGTTTACTATTAGCTTATTGTTATATATATAGTCTATATTTAGATATATAATGACACCTGCATTTTTGGTGTTTTATTGTCACCAAAGAGTGATCATAATAACCTTGTTGTTAATTGATATTAACTCTAAGCATAAATAGTATATTTGGTGGTAGATTATGTGACTACGCTATTATAGTGCTAAAAAGCATGCAGGATTAATTAATTCACAAGGCAACTAGGCAAGTAGATATGTATTTGTTTGATGATAGATTGATTTTGACAAATTCATTTATCTTATTTAAAAGATTTTCTTATTCTTCTTAGTTGTTAGAATAATACTAGACAAGAAATAACTGAGAATGTTGAAAATTCTCAAGAAAATTATCCATTTGGAAGCATAAATATAGGGCACAAATATGAAATTAATGAACTTAATTTGAAGAAAGTTTAGTAGTATTATTTATACAATCATCTATGGGGCCTATAAGAAGGTTAATAATTCTTACAACTCATGGCATTCATTACGGCCAGAATAAAGTCAACTAATTACATATGCAAGAGAAATAATTAAGTAATTAAGTTGTAATTAATTAATCACAAAGAATGGCTCATGTGCTTTTTAGATTGAAGCCCTTGCTGGGAAGTTCAATTCACTTTACCACATATGATCAAAACCACAGTTTCTAGTGTCATTTTTTTGGGGTTTTGTTGATTACATGGAAAGCAACTAATTACTACAGTTGAAGCATGTGAAATAAGATTAGAAGCACAATACTTTTTAGAACTGAAGGGGCAATTATTATTATTATTTTTTCAAGTTTGTTATATGTCCTTTTGTGAAGACCTAAAGATTCCAAAGTCAGATTAATAATTTTGCCTCTCTTAGGCTTTATGCGGTGGGAATGAACTTTCTCTGTTTTAATTCTCTGTCATTTTCTCAATGAAGGCAACAAGAGAAAATTCAATCTTTCAAAGTCTCAACATTCAGAATTTGGCCAGTCTAGTTGTCTACCTTGTATCTGTTGGAGTATTATATCGCCAAGAGATCTTTCCGTTGCACTTTACGAATTTATATTATTTTGAGGAGTGAATTCAGCTGACTATTAATATCTTACAATTGAAATTTAAATGTCGGTCTTTAAATTCTAAAAATTAAAGACAAGCCCAATATGAAAATATTGATGTTAAAATCTTCATTTTTGTTTGTTGATATTTTATTTGTTAGTATCATAATTTTATGGATATACTTGATGTTACATGATTGACTAAATATTAACATTAAAATGCAGATGGAAAAAAAAGATGATGGAGGGCTCCATAAAAGCATTAAAACAAACGGAGAGGGTGAAGCAAACTTTCGAAATTGCAACCATGAGAAGGAATTGACAAAGCTTAATGAAAAAATTGATGGGATGACTTTTAATCTTGCCGCTGTCAGGTATGAACTTGGTGAGCTGAAGAGGAACAATTTAAATACTTATGCATTGGTACAAAAAATGTATAGTGTAGTTGAAGCACTTGAACATAATATAACTCATATGTAATCACACTCATGGAAGGAAAAGATGAACTATTCTAGTAAAGATGTTCAAAATGGTACAAATGAATCAAGTGGTCAAAATTTCGTGGGAAAGGGAGATGAGTTTGGGGTGAAGATCGCAAAGATTAAGGACAAGATTGAAGACGCATGTGATGAAAATTTATCATTGAAAAACTTATTTGCATATAGGAAACTGAAAGAGAACCAAATCTTCAACAATGTTGTTAAAAAGGTATAATAACAAACTATTATTCTACATTTTTTTTCAAAAATTATTTGTACTAGCACATTCATTAAACAAAAAAAAAATAATAAAATTCATGTTCTTATGCATGTAGGATAAAGCCATGGATGCAATTGATTTTGTGGATTTGGTATCATCGGTCGAAGTAGATGCAGTTGAGGATAAAAAGGTGCGTCCTCAAAAGCCCAGTCGTTATAAAAAATCTCCTTACGAAAATTTCACCAAAAAAAAAGGCCGCCGCAACAAGGAGTTTGGTTTATCCAAACATGAAGCTTCTTTTTCGGAGGAAGAATGGTATATTTTACAGTATATTTTTCATGAACAACTAGATAAAAGGTATGGAAGTATTGAATATAATCATATTTTATACGTTTGTATTTTGATGTTCTTATTTGTTTTAATTTATTATTAATGTGAGTGTATAATTTATACAGAGAGAAAATTGTAATGACAAAGCGACATATTGTTACCCGCTTCTTAATGTCTTCTTTAGCTCCTAATGTTTGGATATTTGATGAGGTATACTATGTGTGTGTGTGTGTGTGTGTGTGTATAATATTCAGAGCGTAATAAGATTATATGTATTTAATTTATAATTTATTTTTCATTTGGTAGTGAATGTTTTAATAATGATATTGTGATTATTTTATACATAGATCATAAGTTGCTATGCCGAGTACTTAACTAGAAAGGAGAGTTTGAAGCAAGATTATGAGACTCGAAATTGGTTTTTACCAATTCTTTTTGGGGTATGTTATATATTTTGCTGTTACAAATGTATAATATGTTTTTACTAAAAATTTAGATTTTTTTTTAAAGTTATATCTTACCATCTTCATATAATTATTAATTTATGAATTTTGTAGCAAATCGTGGCGAATGTGTCAGGTGTCTCAACCATTGATAGATCAGAGATCGAAATTTCAGTTCGTAAACATAACATTTGTGAATTTTACATGGGTGCACTCAAAAGATGTGAAAAGGTTAGGAATATTATCATATGTTCAAAAAGTAAAAAGTTATTTACTAAAATATCATATGTTTTATTATTATCATTTGAAGTGTGTAATGATTAGTACAAAATTTCTGTATTGTTCCATAGATATATGTTCCTCTTTATGACGGGCTTGCAAAACATTGGTATCTTGCGATAATGAATATAAAAGATAAGATTGGTGAGATTTGGGATTCTTTGCCTAATTCTGACATAGAACCAAATCATCGTCAAGAAATCGTTAAGCAAAATGTAAGTTCAAATTTTTTATTTGTTTATATGAAATTACTAGATGCAATATATATTAACTATCATTATTATTATTGCAGTTACATGCATTGGACCTAGTCTTGTTTTGTGATATAGCCTTTAACTTTCCTTCTGATTGGTATTTCGCTGACTTTGACATTTTATATCCAAATAATGTGCCAATTCAACCAAATGGAAATGATTGTGGCTTGTATGTGATGAAATTTATGGAGACTCCATGTGAGATGTTATTCCCAACTTATAAGGTAACTTAATCATACAATTTATATTTCTTAGTTTGCACAATACTTTAATCAATATTAAATTGTTATTAATTCTATTATATGTAGTATGAATCGGATGAAGAAAGATTTCGTCTTGCGCTACTCCTTGTAAATGGTGATGCAAATGAAGTAAGAGATAGTGTTACACAAAAAGCACTATCATTCCGTGGTCCTAAGACGAATGTTATTGCAACTAGTAAAGTTAGAACTAAAGTTGCTTCTCAGAAAAAAAAATTGTTCAATTAATAAAGTTAGAACTGTAATTGGTACTAGAGAATATTTGAAGAAACCAGGAAGAAAATCCAATTGATCTGCCTAGTAGAGGTTTAATAAATTTGGTATTGGACGTAATTTGTATTTTGTCGCTTTTAATTTTTTTGTCCCCTCAATTGAATTTTATATTCAATGTAAAGTTTTTATTTGGATTACTTAATTTTCTTTTTTAGTTTTTAAGTTTTTGGATTACTCTTTATGAAAAATTTGTGTCTTGTTACTTTCAATATTTTTTGTCCCCTTTGATTGACCTTTGTATTCGATGTAAAGTTTTTATTTGGATTACTCATTAAGTTTTGTTAGCTTTTGAGTTTATGGTCTCTTCCAATTAAAAACTTTCAAAAAATAATAGTCTGCTTTTTTTTTTTTGTGTGTGTTTTAAGTTCAACCTACAAGTGAATGACGGTAAGTCGTTAACTAAAAATCTGAAATGTCAAATATCCATTCCAATATCTTTTATGAAAATTTTGCGGAAAAAAATTATCAAATTTTCTTCTTAAAATGAATCTTGAAAGATAATTCAACAGACCGGCTTTCTGTGTCAATTGGCGAAGGAGCACACAATGATTGGAACTTTGCAAGCAATCTTGAATGGTCCATTTTGACTATGGTTGGGAATTGATTTGGTTCAATCTTGTCAGTTCTTGAATGCGAGTAATCTGGAGCTTGGGATAGCACAAGATCTAAAAATTGACTTATTTTGTTAGTGAAGAAACCAATAGAATATAAATGGTGGTTAGATTTCGGATGCACTTTAAGGGACCACTTAATTAAACCACACACATCCCTTTTGAGAAGTGGTCAAGTGGAATTTGCTTTCAGAATGACAAAAGAATATTATCATAGAGATAAAAGAAACAACTAAGCTTTTGATAGACACATTAACCCTGTTTAATTGAACCTTTGTGGACCAACTTGAGCATGGTGTTAGCAACTGTTATGCTTTTAAGTAACCAACAGAAATTGCATGCACCATTGAACACTCATGTGTACTACTGGAATAATGATTTCTTTCTTGACAATAAAACTTATTTATAGCTAGCTATACATGGGCAATCTATAGTTTGGTAAAGTACAAATTTATAATTGCAAATGAACATATAAGAGAAAATGGGAAATGAGATTATGAGTTTATATTCGTGCTCATGAAGTAGTTCAAAGTTATAAATGAAAGTTGTAATTCCAGCATCATTCAAAAGACATTATTACAGTGTTTAGAAGTTAAAAAACTATCAAAACAGCATTTGATCAACAAGCTCATGATCATCTAATTCTTGAATAGAGATTTTTCTGAATGAATAAAAAAAATATCAGCTATTATAAAATTATCAGATACTAATCATTCATTAATCTGCAAAAAAAAAATCATCCTCTTCTTGCAATTTCTCCTCAACAACATTCTTATCTGCAGGTTCATTCTCCTAAACAAGCAGAAACAAATGAACACACTTTATTAGCACTAAAACCGTACATCTTAAAATAAACAGCTTTATTAAAAAAAATTATTTGGCTATTGGCATTAATAATTACTTTACCAAATTAATATCAAATGAAGCATTTGAATTGACTTCATGAGCTGTAATATTCTTCCGCTTCTCATCACCTTCTTTTCCAACCTATATTATGCCAAACAAAAATGCATCAATAAAAATAAATTTAGATTAACAGCTAAAATATTCAACCTTTGTAAGAATTATCCTAATATAAATATACCTCATTAAGTACTGGACATTTGCGTCTATTGTGTCCAGGTAATTTGCAATACCCACATTTTTTTCAAATTGACGCCTTTATTAAATCTTGCACTAGGAGCACCTTTCGTCTTCACACTTAATGGATCTTTTATAATAGCAGCATTTCTCTTCTCACTGGACCATCTACCTCTTTTCTTTTCAAAATTCCCACTCAACTCTAACATTTCAGACTTAAGTTGTGTGATAAGACCCTTTAATTTCAAGTATCCAGCATCTGTCATCGAGGCATAGTAACAAATCTCATTGAACTCGGTACTTAGTGACCCGTACCTAATCATTTTTAGGATATCCCTAGATTGATCATTCAATGACTTTGGTGGACACTCAACTACTTTTGCATCTTTGCTCCATCTTCTATTAAACAATGAATTAGGTATCTCAGAAAGATGTAAGGACTTCAGCACACAAAATAAATGACAACACGGAATGCTAGATGATTGAAATTCCATGCATTTACACTCGAAATTCTGATCATTTGGGTAGTACACAACAGTCCACCTCTTATCCGCTTGTCCAAATTTAGTCAATTGGTACACTTGCCTATCCAGAACAGTCACATAGGTTGACACCATGAATTGAGCTTCCTTGCGAATCTGATCACGAACCATGAAAAATAAATTCCGAGTGTAAATGCTCTCAGCATGCTTCTCTAAGCTTTCAAGATGGGTACTCATCAAAGAACTAGAATGCTTTGTTTTAAATGCCTGCTCCAATTCTTTGTATCTGGTGTGTGACAAGGCTCGATCAACTTGTCGAATAAATTCTTGCAGCTTTAACTTCTGTTGAAGAAATCTATTCATATATGCATTCAGTCCCTCGCACCGTTGTGTAGTACGCCTGTCAGCAAAGAAATGACCCCGTAAGAATGTTTCTGCCCATCTATGTCGTTTTGTATAAATTTTGTTCACCCAATTATTATTTTGCAAACCTTCTTCCTCCACCATAATTTATCAAACTCTTCAGGTGTAAGAAATTCAAAAATACACTTTGTAAATACTTTTATAAAATTAGGTTTATTACGTACATTAGATTGTGCATTCCTCTGTAAATGCCAAACACACAAACGATGACGAGCTTCAGGAATCACCTTTTTAATCGCCTTCCTCATTGCTCGATCTCCATCAGTCACCACAGAAATAGGCTTTTTATTATTCATGGCAGACAAAAATGTTTCCAACACCCACATATATGTCTCAATTGTCTCATCCACAAGTAATGCACATCCAAAAAAACATGCTGCATAATGATTATTAACTCCCACTAACATGACTAATGGCTTACCATATTCATTTGTCTTGTACGTACTATCAAAAGCTAACACATCCCCAAAGTGGTGATAATCTAAACGAGAAATAGAATCAGCCCAAAACAAGTTTGAAAGTCTATTCTCCTCATCTACAGAGTATTTACAGAAGAAATTCGGATCCATATCAGTTTTTCCTTTTAAGTATGCCAGCGCCGATTCTGAATCTGTTTCAAGCATCATAGACCGACGTTCAACATCTAATGAATTATACAAATCCTCCAGTGTGAAGCCCACATTGTCATAACCCCCAGCTTGGTTGACTAAAAAATCCATAATTTGACTAGTCTTTATACCAACAGTTTTCATCGCAGTAGCTTGAGCCATGTCACAATCTTTAACTAATTGATGGGATCGAAGGAACTTAATCTCATAATTCATTGCCAACTCATGTGAGCGTTCAGGGATAAACCGATTAACAACCCAAGTACCAACCTTCTTATTCATCTTCACTCTAAAAGCAGCTGGACATTTGGCTCTCGTAACAGCCCTCGGTTCCCGAATTCTATCCTTCCTTTCAACATACTTTTTAGCACGCTCGCCCTCCCTATTACAAACCCAACATCTCACATTGGTTTGACCATCATTATCATACCTTATATCATTCTTACGAATGCTGAAGCCCATTACTTTCGAGTAATTATTGTAAAAATTCTCAGCATCTGTAAGTGTCTCAAATTGACTTCCAATTACATCTTCTCTAGTGAGTTGTTGCAGGTGCTTACCATTAAAAAAAATGGAACATGAGGAATCATCTACACTTGGCAGAATGGTTGCCCTATCTGTTGAAAGAATGTCATGTGATGAAGGAATGTCAAACTCTGCTTCTTTTGAATTTTGGTTGATAACTGCAAAAACAATATTGAATATTTTGTTATCAGCAAACTTGCATGATTAAACTGTACTGATCTAGAATATATGAGATTGCATACTATATATTTTTTGATAGATAAATGTGTCTAGTTACAGAAGAAATTTACAGAATCAAATTTTGACTTCGCTTCTTAAAGATATTCACGATTTAGTGCACAAAGGTCACAACTGTCTTGAAACTACACAAGACCCGAAGTTTCTGCATTAACTGATATCAATTAAAAAGGAATAAAATTACAAACTATGTATGTCCAGAAAGCTTTATTCCTCAGGAGTTCAAATAATTTTACGGTTTTCTATTTGAAGTTTTCTACATGAAGATATGGCTTAAAGAATGCTGACTGCTCAGAATCACCGAAGCAACCAAGCCTCTGATTATCAGCCAACTTCCATGATTTAACTGTATTGATCTAGAATATATGACATTACATAATATATATGCTTGGATAGATAAATGAATCTAGTTATGGAAGAAATTTACAGAATCAAATTCGGACTTCTCATCTTAGAGATATTCAGGATTTAGTGCACAAAGGTCACAGCTGTCTTCAAACTACACAGGGCCAGAAGTTTCTAAATTAACTGATATCAATTAAAAATGCCTAAAATTACAAAATATATGTCTATAGAAAGAGTTATTTTTGCAGGAGTTCAAATAATTTTACGGTTTTCTATTTGAAGTTTTCTACATGAAGATATGGCTTAAAGAATGCTGACTGCTCAGAATCACTGAAGCAACCAAGCCTCTGATTATCAGCCAAATTCCATGATTTAACTGTATTGATCTAGAATATATGACATTACATAATATATATGTTTGGATAGATAAATGTATCTAGTTGTGGAAGAAATTTACAGAATCAAATTCGGACTTCTCATCTTAGAGATATTCAGGATTTAGTGCACAAAGGTCACAGCTGTCTTCAAACTACACAAGACCAGAAGTTTCTGAATTAAATGATATCAATTCCTCTGGAAAAAAATTAGAAGCTATATCCCCCTAGAAAGCTCTATTTGTTAGAAGTTCAAATAATTTTACAATGTTCAATTTCAATTTTTCTACATTAAGATATGATTTAAACAATACAAACTGCTCAGAAGTATCGAAACAACCAACTTCAATGCTGTATTAGTTCTTTTTTTCAGCCTCTTTCTCCAAGAAGCACGACTGGCAGACATCATATTCTCAGTTCTCTTATGTTTCTGCGTGCCTTTTTTTTTTTTTTTTGATTTGGACAAATAATCGAACAAGTGTTTGATTTTAAAGCATTGGTCATTACATGGTTACATAGCCAAAATCTCGTCATGACCATTTCTCTACACAACAACAAAAGAATCATAAAAATTCTAAATATCAAATTACAAAGAACATATCAGTACTAACCTTGTTCATCAATATCTATCGCTTTTTGTAATGATAGCTCCCAGATTTACCTTGAATATAATTTTTTTTCAAAACTGAACAACTTGATTAATTGACTAAGAACTCTACTCGAATTTAGTCCGACTGATTGAACAAAAACTCCGCTTAGATTTGATCCTTGATGAGATACTGTTTATTCTTTGCAAAGATGAGTTTGAATTGTGTTTTGCCGGAACTTATTCTACCAACAGTCAAAGTGGCTAACAAATCGTACTTGTCAAAACAAAACCGTCTGTATCATGGGGTTGGCTCAATTCGGAGAAATTTCAGTGCCCACCCCTATAATTTTAAATATTCTCATAATTTCACTTGAACAACATATTTTATTTAATTCCACAAAATTCATACGAACGTTTAAATACATTTTAAAATTTATTTTACTATGTATCCTACGCCATTCATTATTGGTTTTTTGTAATTTTATCAAGTTGTAATTTCAGGCCAAACATGAAAGGGTTTCAACATTTAATTAATTTGAAAATTCAATGTGAAACTCAAAATTGCTAAAATATTACTTAAATCATATCCTTAATGTTATAAGATAACTCGATTATCATGTAATCAAACTAATTTCAAAATCTATCGATCGGATATAGTATGTACTGTTAGATTATTTTATTCTAATGCATGGCCATGGAATAGCCTTTGATTTCTCATGGTATATTTTATTGGTTTACTAGCTTATAAAACCATATGCAAATGTTGAAAATTGGACTACTATATGAAATATCATGTGATATATCTCATTTGACCTTAGATTAATGTATCAAATGTTCATAAAGGATGGTTTACTTCATCAGTTTGCGAATTAACTTTTAATAATATTTATATTTCACATATCAATTCATAATACATTAGGGTAAATACGATTTTAATTTCCCACCTATCAATAAATAAGGATAAATAGAAGTACTGAATATGTATGCGTTTGTGTATTACGTCATATGTTTTAATAAAGAAAATCACCTCTACTAACTTTTTTTCCATACCATTTTTATTACATTTTACCAGTTGTCTTTTATAATACTATTTTGTAAAAGAAAACTAAAATTGACTACTCAAAAATGTCTTTATATTTTTTATTACATTTTACATTAAAGTTGTAGTACATTATAAATGCTAAGTTTAATTTTTAATAACATAACACCTTAATAAAATCAACATTTGAAGTGTGATGTATGATATAAAATGATATAGTACTTCAAATAGGCTACAAAATTAATAGGAAAAAGACCACTCACGCCTCTAAATTTTATTTAAATGGTCATACAAAACTCCTTAAATTAAAAAATATAATAAATAACATAAGATAAAATTTTATAAAATATTTTCAATTTTAAAAATTTTATTTTTAACATTATTATTTTTCATATTCTTTTATTATTAGTTTGTCATATTCTTTTTACTAATATTAAAATCTACTTGACATACTAATAAAATTAATTGATTATACCTAACATTCACAATAATTTATAAAATTATCAATATCTTATTTAATTATGTCTATATTAATATCAATCTTAAGATCAATTTTTGGATTAATAGATTTTAGTTCATTCGTCAGGATAGACTAATAATAACTTAATATTAACAAAATTTTTATTGTACATGTTATTTTATCAATTATATTTATTGTAACACTTTATTTGTATCATATGATTTTTATTTATTATTTTTATCCTATTACTATATTTATATTTATTTAGATTGATTTAGTCAAAAGGTATAATAGTCATTTACGAAATTAAGAGGGTCTATGTGACTATTTATGAAACTAAAGGAACATGTATAATTATTTTAGCAAATCTTAGGGGTGTGGGTGGTTTTTTCCGAAATTAATATTGATTTAAAATTAAAAAATTAATATTTATCTGTAACCTGTAAGTTACCTGCTATATTTTAATTAATTATCTAATTATCCATTATATTAAATAAATGATTCAGATTAAAACTCTTATATCTAAAGATCCACATTAATCCCACTATCAATACTGTAAAAATAAATACAACATCATAAAGAAATCCTTAAATTTGATATTATTCCATTTATTTGGCAAATTGACTTCGAGTTCGAATTCCGGTGGTGGAATTAGTTTTCAGTTAAATATTCTGAAAGCCCAACGTTATCAAAGAGCCCAAAAACATCTGACATACTTATTCAAAAAAAAATTCACTTATTTATTCATAAATTTTTATTTTAATCAAATTGATCGGATAGAATTAAATTAGATTGGAGCTTTTTTATTGGTTTGAATTATCTTAAATTTTAATAAAAAATTGGCTTGAATTGAATCCAAAATATAAAATCTAATATATGACAGATTGCTTACCTAAAAAAATAAAAATAAACATAAACATAAACATAAATAATAAATGGAACTTGGATTTGACAAAATCCAATGGATTTAAATCATTTAATACCCGCAGGAGATATCCAGGAACTAAAGAGTAAATACCATTCAACCAGGAGGTTTCATTATAACAAATAGCAAATATCATTGTAGCTACCTTTATTGGATGATACAAACCCCCAGTGAACATTCTAATTATGCTCCAAGTCTCACACATACATTACTCGCATTTCATTAGCTAGATTTCAAACACCGCATAGCTTAGAACTAGTTCATGCATTGACCTTCGGCGCCCATCCTGCAATCACGTATTGCTTTTCAGCCTTAGTCTTCTGAAAGGATTCCAGGGCAAAAAGCTTCTGCAAGATAAAATGTCATACAATGTATATATTAGATTCTAACATTAATGAAACTGCAATCATGTATTGCAATTAAACATCCAAATGATTTCTGGCAGAATCAATTAAAATAAAAACAGATTCTCTATCAAACTGGGATCAGAGTGGACATATAAGACCATCCGTGACTTTGCTATGTTGATCTGTATAGGAGAGTATGCAGCAAGTTTAAGAAGTGATTCACTTGCAAATGCACAGCAATTTCAGGCATGCAGCGACTTGTGGATTGAATGCCGACGAAACAATGCACATCCACAAAGTTGTATCCACACAAGATGACAATATGATTTGCTATTGTAACCTCTCATTTTGAGTCACAATCAATAGGCCCTAGACTTGTATTCTTATGCATCTTTGTTGTAGGGCACAAATGTTATGTAGGAAGAGGTGTGTTACGTTCTCAATATAATCCCATATCTGAAAACGCTCCTTTACTCAGAAGCAAGGCTGCTAGATATCATTCGTCATATTTTAAACTAAGAGTTATAATCCTTAGCAACAAATGTACCAACAGCAGCAGAGAATTAGTATACCGATGCAGAAAAGGGAAATAAAATCTGTTAGAAATGAAGCTTCTCCTAGCACAGGAAATCACATTGGCAAGGGTCCCACCAATAAATTGTTGATCATTAATTCAAGAAAAAAAGAATAGAAAGCAGAAAGAAAGCACTAATGAAGAGCTCAAATTCACACCTTCATGTACCCATGGACATGAGCCAAGCTCTCAGGGACAGTCCACTGCTTGAAATGTTCAAGAGCTACCTGAAGGTGGTACAGCTTTGGTGCCAAGCTCAAATCTACAGCAGTGACCTTCTCTCCAGCAATGAATGGACCTCCCTGATTCCAGCTCATTCAAATTAGGGTTAACTTATCGCACAAAATGAAATGATAATCAAATATGTCAAAAGGGATATCTGTGTTTCAAATTTGTCCGTACATGGGTCTTAAGATGCTCATCCAATGCTTTCAATTCCTCCAGCAAAGCTTGCTCTGTCCCATCATTTGGGTCCTTGCTCTTCAAGAAATTGACAAAAGATGGGAATATCTTTGATCCACTAAAATACCGCAGAGAAAACAATCAATTTAAATAAAATCCGTAGAAATTACAATAAGCATATAAGAGCAAAAAACAAGGAAGCAGCTATTATGGAAAAATGAAAAAAGTATAAATATAAAAACATTAACAATAAAATTTTCAAAGAAAGAAATAGAAAATTATGATCAAATTTTGGCACTTAGCTAACTGGACATGCAATTTACGATTTCTACAGGTTCTATCATAAGTCAAAACAAAAGAGACACAAAAGATATTTACTGTCCAAATTCAAGGAAACATTTTCCATAGAAAACGAGAAGAAACAAGAAAATACTAAGGTACCATTTAAATTAGCAGAAAATAAGTGCAAAATGATCTAAACAAACCCAACAGACAAAATGTAATCAATCCAAGAAACAATAACCAAACAGCCTTGTTGCTTAAAACACTAGTAGAAAATGACAACCTCAAATCGAACCTTTTGCAAATAGGCAAAGGGAAAAAAATAAGAGAGTTTTCAGAGCATTACAGAGAGGCAAATTCAGGAGGATTGTAGGAGAGCTCAGGATACTTCTCTCACATCTACATCACATCAGAGTCAGCC